>NW_005872008.1:0-23001 GCF_000147115.1 Myotis lucifugus
CCTGGGATCCCCTTTCCCCTTCCCGCCCCTCTGGCCGGGCAGGGCCTGGTGGCATCTCTGCAATAACGTGTCTCACCCGCCGCCCGGACTGCAGAATGCACTCCGCTCCGGGTGAGTGGGAGAAGCCCAGGCCTCCCTCCTCTGCTCCCCCGCGGGCCTGCATGCCCGCCTCTCAGGAGTCCAGGCACAGACCCGTGACCAGGCCTCTCAGCCCTCACACCTGCTGTCCCCGGGGGCTCAGAGGAACCATGATGGTGGCCTGGTGCTGGTGGGCGCTGCAGGGAGGGCAGCGCCACCCTCCTCCCGGGGTCCTGCTCTGACAGGAAGGATGAGGCTATGTTGTCCAGGGCATCTTCGGGTCTGTGGGTTCTACCCCCCAGGCTTCCCTTCCTCCCGAGCCAGGGGTGGCACAGGGCATTCGTTCCCCGGAGTTCAGGGCCTGACAAGCACAAGCAGGGGCATCCATTGGCCTTGGCCACTGCCACCCAGGGCCCCGTGTGCCACGCTGGCATTCTCACTCCTCCGTTCCTTCCCCAGCCACGTGCTGCTCACTCACACTCTTGCCATCTCTCTGCCCCGGACACGCCCTGAGCCCGGGGGTCAGGTACCACACCTGGAGCGTGGCTGCTTTCCTGGTGGGTCCAGGCTCATTCCATGTCTGATTTTCCTTCCCTGGGACTCTTTTCTTTAAAAAAAAAACATATATATTTTTATTTATTTCAGAGGGAGGGAGAGGGAGAGAAAGATAGAAACAGCAGTAATGAGAATCACTAATTGGCTGCCTCCTGCACACGCCCCATTGGGGATGGAGCCCGCAACCCAGGCATGTGCCCTGGTTTACAGGTGGACGCTCACCCCTGAGCCATCTCGGCCTGGCTGCTCTTTCCCTCTTATTACTGTGCATACACCGCTCCACCTTCTCTCCCTGGCACCGGTTCTCCCATCACACAGGATGCCGGTTGATTTGTGGGATTTCACCGTTATTAATAAAACCTATATTTATACAGTATGCAGTGTGTACGTGTGTGGGTCTGGACCTGATACCATGGTCTGTGAGGGGTCTTCAAAGCACTGGACAAGAAGTTTGTGAGCTGTAGGGAGTCTGTGGCAGGGGAGGGTGAGTCCTAGGTGTATGTCAACTAGGAAATGTGTATCTGGTGCAATATCTAGGTCATGTTTTACCTCTTACAAATGCTTCCTGTTTATTATCTCAAGGGAGTCCATGATAATCCTGCGTTATTCCTCATGGCAACCCATTTTGCAGATGGGAACGCTGAGACTTGGATTAAATCACTTGTCCAGGGACCCTTAGCTAATGAAGATGGACCAGGAACCAGGTCTTCTGCCTCTCTACTCCTCATTCTTGACATCGACCAATGACACTGCTCATGGTGGGCCCGCTAGCCGTGTGGGTGCCCTGTGTCTGCTGCATGGTGTGCTCTTACCAGAGGGATACACTTTCTCCTCAGAACTGACAGAGCCCTCCTGGTGCCCCTGGGGCGATGAGAAGTAGGCTCAAACCTGCAGCCTAAGCCCTAGGATGAGAGTGGGAGACCACACTGAGCTCACCCCAGTTCTCCCCTTCTCTTCCTCTCTCCTTTCCTTCAGGGCCACACTTACGAGGCCTAAGCCATCAGCCACCAGGGCTGCAGATGGGTCTGGCAGCCTGAGCTTTGGAGTAACTGTCCAGAAGTCCTTGTGGGCTGGCGGCAGGATGGCAAGAAGCAGATGTTGTCTCACCCGCGTCCCTTCCGACCCTGAAGCTCGGGGACTGAAGGAAGGGACTGCACCCACCTGGCCAGCTGCCGGGAGCACCCTTGTGCTCAGGGAGCTAATTGACTGGGGCTAGATTAGGGTCCCATCTAGGACTGATTGTGTATTTGCCTGGAGATAGACTAGCTTTGTTTCTTATAGGGGTAGAGGGTGGGAGTGGGAAATGGAAAGAAATCCACCCCCTGAAATCCTAGCTAGTCTTAGGGGCATTCTGGGTGCCACCTTCTCCCCGAAGTGATGCCAATATTTGTTGTTGTTTTTTTTAATTTACTTTTAATATACATGTGTGTGTGTATATATATATGTATATATATTGATTTCAGAGAGGAAGGGAGAGGGAGAGAGGGATAGAAACATCAATGATGAGAGAGAATCATTGATTGGCTGCCTCCTGCACACCTCCCACTGGGGATCGAGACCACAACCCAGCACGTGCCCTTGACCGGAATCGAACCCAGGACCCTTCAGTCCGCAGGCTGATGCTCTATCCACTGAGCCACACGGGCCAGGGCTGATGCCAGTATTTGGCTCTGTAAACTCAGAGAGCACAACATTTCACCATTAGATCGTTTTTCTTAAGATTCTTCAGCTTTACTCTTTCTCTTTGAAAATGCAAACACCCCTGAAAGACTAAAGCCACTACATTCCCCTTTGTAAATTCCCTTGGTTGCTAAGGAGATGAGCAGCCCATCTAGCGCCAGCGAAGGCCACACAGGCCTAGGGAGCGGCGGGGAGGGGGGCGGTGCGCGGCGGGGTGGCTGGCATCTTTGCGAAGGGAGCTCGTTAGATTCTTGCCGCTTCCCTCTTTTACAGAAGAGGAAGCCCAGGGCTGGAGAAGTGACTTGCACAAGCTCTCAAGTTACAGTGCTTTCGCCACCGCCACCAAGAAGCACCTGCGATTTCTCCACCAGTCCCTGCCCCCAGATGGGGTGTAAACGCCCTCCCCCAGCCCAGCGAGCTTTGAAATGGGCCCACTCAGCCCTGCGGCCGGCCTTCCTGGCCTCCGAGATCACTGCCACACAGCCACCTGTCAGGGCTGTGCCAGGTGCTGGAGGGCAGAGGCGACCCACACTTCTCCCCAGCGCCTGGCACCCATCCTGAGGTCAGGTGACAGCAGACCCAGAGGACTCCAGGCCACCCGAGGCCAGTCAAATCCTATGTTATTAAAAAGCTGACATGGCCCGACTGGTGTGGCTGAGTGCTGAGCGTGGATATGGACTAAGAAATCATGGTTCCATTCCCAGTCAGGGCACATGCCCGGGTTATGGTATTGATCCCCAGTGGGGCTGTGGAGGAGGCAGCCAATCGATTTCCTCCCATCATTGGTATTTCTCTCTCTCTCCCTCTCTGAAATCAATTTAAAAAAAAACACAAAAAACTGAAACTTTACAAAAGCTGACAGGACTGTCATACCCGGGGGGAGGGAACCTGCTCTGAGCTGGGGCAAGTCACTGCAGCCAGGGGCCCCTCTGCCTCACACGGTGAGGTAAGGGGGGTGAAGCGAGAGGAGTCCCCAGGCCCCAAATGCCACATTTGAGCCCACATTCATTGGGTGACTCTACTTCCCTCTCCCCAGCCCTTTCTACTCCCCTTTCAGAATATCTCTTACAATGCAAATGTGCCATGTTCCCTGCTGCCTGGAATTCCCTTCCTGGACTTCTTTCTTTTTTTAATCCTCACCTGAGAATATTTTCCCATTGATTTTAGAGAGCATGGAAGTCAGAGAGAAATATCGATGTGAGAGAAACACATCGATTGGTTGCCTCCTGCATGCGCCCTGACCAGGGCCGGGGCTGGGGAGGAGCCCTTGACTGGAATCGAACCCAGGACCCTTCGGTCTGATGCTCCATCCACTGAGCCAAGCCAGTGGGCCTGGACTTATTTCTTAGAATCCAGCTCAGCAGTCATCTCCTCTGCCAGAGGCAGTTAATGCCCGCCACCCCCCCGCCCCGCCCCGCGACTTTCCTAAGCCTCTGTCTCCTCTGAAGGACCATCACCTGGGCCCCTGGAGGGGAGCTGCTGGAGTCTATATGGTCCCTGCACCCCTTGTTCAGCACCACCCCAATACCATGTGTTCATCAGCACTGCCTTCGGTCTAGACCAGTGGTTCCCAACCTTCTTTTGGCCATGCCCCACCTAAGCATCTCTAAAATCCTGATGCCCCTGTGACATACAATTCTCATTATTCAAAAAGTGAACTATTCACGTGCAGGAAGACTAAAAGGCCATTAACTTGGTCTAAACAAGCTTCCAAAAAACAGAAAAGAGAAAAATAAAAGAATGAAAGAACAGTTGAAGTAGTGAGGAAGAAATCACTAAGAAATTATTGAAAAAAAATATGAAATGATATGAAAAAATAGAAAATAAAGTTTCAAAACATAATAGAGAATTGAAATGCATAAATATGTCAAAATATATATTTATATACTGTATATGAGGCCCCTAGAACCATAAGAAATGAAAAGATTCACTGTTAATAACTTATTTTTGAATTGCCCCCTTAACTATCAAATTGCCCCCCTGTGGGGGCGTGTGCCCCACGCTGGGAACCACTGGGCTATCTGAAGGGTGGAGATCACACAGCCCTGCCCCAGGAGCCCATGCGCTCCCCAGTGCACACCTGTTCGTGCACACTGGTCACGCGTGCTTGCATGTGGAGGCATGCCCTGCCGTGGGTGGTGGGTGGCTCCTCCACCACGACAGGCCCGGGGTGTGTCCTGCATGGAAGCGGGTGGGGGCTCTGAGGACCAGGAAGCTCCAGGGCCAGGCCGTGATTGGGTGCCAGACAAGACGGTCAGGTTGGGGTGGAAGCTGTTGCTCTGGCCCCTTTCTTCCTCCTTCCTTGACCCAAGTGACCAGAAGCCGCGCAGAGGTCTGGTCTGCAGCGCCAGGTGCGGAAGGAAGGAGCCAAGGAGAGCTTGACGGGGCCTCTGCCGGGAGGTAGGCTGCGGACTTGGAGAAGAGGCCAGAGGGAGGACCGCCTCGGCACGGCGGGGCGCCCAGGGAGGCTCGACCCGATTCTGGTTCTGACTCTCGCTTCCCAATCGGGGTCTCCTGCGCGAGTCCTTGCACCCTTCCGTGCCGCGGCTCCTCCATCTGTAAAATGGGCAAAACAACCAGCCCTGCCCGGGAGGTGGTCAGTGAGGCCCCTGGGTGGGCCTGGCGCTTGCAGCCTGCGGAGGCAGTCCTAGCAGCCGGGCCGCCCGGGGGAAGACCGGAGGGCGGGGCCGGGGCGCGCGGGGAGAAGTCCCCGCCCCGAGCCTGCTCTCCGGGCGCCGGTCCCTCTTGCCGTCCGCCGGCCCCCAGGACCGAGGACCTGGGTCGCCTGGCCTCGCCCTCTCCCGTGCCCGCCGCCAGGGCCGGATGCCAGGCGGGCGGGCAGGACGCCGGGGACCCGGAACCAGTGGGAGACGCTGGCGGACGGCGGGATCCCGGGCCCCTGGGTGCGCGCGGGGCGTGGCCTTGGGCGGGGCGGGGCCTTGGGCGTGGCAGGCGGGGCTGCGCAAGCGTCGTTGGAGTTCGGGCCGGAGGACTGGACGCTGCTCCGCCGAGCGGTGGGTGGGCTTCCTGGCCGGCTCTGCGTCCCGGTCCGAAGCCACTGGAACTGGGAGGCTATTTGGGACCCAGTTTGGGGGGAGGAGCGCTGGTCTGGGGAGCTCAGCCCTTGCACTTTCCCTGCCGAGTCCCCTCCTTTTCTCGCTGCCCCGACCCGGGGTGATCTTGGGAGCATTGCCCTTCCCCGCTTCCGCGAGTCCCCGCTTGAGTCGTGGCCCTGGGTCTGATTGGACCACCCCGAGCTAGTTTCCCAGCTTTCCTCGGCTTTCCGGGGCCTCTCTCAGCCCCCCTGCACTGGTTGGCCCCACTGGCGGTGGGCCTGGCGCAGCCAGTGCCCCTAAGTGTGCCCTGCCCGTGAGGAGCCATGTCTCTGGAAATCAGATGCCAAAGAGCAGCTGGCTCCCCGTCAGGGAGCCTAGAGGAACCAGGAGCGACTTTCCGGAGACAGGACCTGTGGGCAGGGTCTTAAAAGATTGGGGAGGATGCTGACGGGGGAGAGAGGTCATTCCAATCTGGAGAAAGTGTATGAACACAGGAAAGTGCCAGCAAGAATTCAATGAACCTGGCAAGTGAGGTGCGGGTTGGGGCAAACTCAAAAGTAGTTGGTGTGGGCCAGGCGTTTGTGCTCTATTTATAACCTAGGGTTTCAGGGAGCTGATTGGTGTCTGGGATGAGGGGTTGGAATGATATGAGACTGAAGAGAGGCCAGTAAGGGGGAAGGGTCCCCGGAAGTCTGCAGAAGGTCTGCATTCTCACAGGGACAGTGGTGATAATGCAATCAGAACAGGCTGGCAAACCTGTTTCCACTGTGAAGGAGGGAGGGGGGATTTGCAGACAAAGAAGTCAGATTTCTAGTGTAAATCGTGAATGGGAAGGTTTGCAGTGAAGTCACTGAAAGGGGAGGGGAATGAGGAGTTTCGTTTTCCATGTGTGAAGCTTCAAGTATTGGCAGGATACTTGGAGATGTCAAGTAGGAAGTTCATTAACTTATTTTTTTAAAATATATTTTATTGATTTTTTACAGAGAGGAAGAGAGAGGGATAGAGAGTTAGAAACATTGATGAGAGAGAAACATCGATCAGCTGCCTCTTGCACACCTCCTACTGGGGATGTGCCCGAAACCAAGGTACATACCCTTGACCGGAATCGAACCTGGGACCTTTCAGTCCGCAGGCCGAGCTCTATCTACTGAGCCATACCGGTTAGGGCTCATTAACTTATTTTTTATTTGTTTAAATCTTTATTGTTGAGAGTATTACAGATGTCCCCCTTTTACCTCCCCATTGCCCCCCTCTACTCTGTTCTTGCCCCATCCCAGTCCTTCACCATCCTATTGCCTGTGTCCACAGGTAATGCATGTATGCATATAAGACCTTTGGTTAATCTCTTCCCATCCCCGCCCATCCCCCTTCACTTTGAGATTAATCAATCTGTTCCATGCCTCTTGATTCTATTTTATTCATCTGTTTATTTTGTTCATTAGATTTCTTGTTCATTTATTTTTATTTTTTGATTCAATTATTGGTAGATATGTATTCATTACCATTTTATTGTTAATATTTTTCTTCTTCTTTTCTTTTTCTTAAAGAATACCCTTCATCGTTTCATATAATATTGGTTTGGTGGTGATGAACTCCTGTAGCTTTTTTTTTTTTTTTTTTTTTTGTCTGTGAAGATCTTTATTGGACCTTCAATTCTAAATGATAACTTTGCTGGGTAGAGTAATCTTGGTGGTAGGTCATTGCTATTCATCACTTTGAATATTTCTTGCCACTCCCTTCTGGCCTGCAAAATTTCTGTTGAGAAATCAGCTGACAGTCGTATGGGCACTTTCTTATAGGTAACTAACTACTTTTCTCTTGCTGCTTTTAAGATTCTCTCTTTGTCTTTAGCCCTTGGCATTTTAATTATGATGTGTCTTGGTGTGGGCCTCTTTGGGTCCTCTTGTTTAGGATTCATTGTGCTTTCTGAACTTTAAGTCTGTTTCTTTCACCAGGTAGGGGACGTTTTCTGTCATTATTTCTTCAAATAGGTTTTCAACATCTTGCTCTCTCTCTTTTCCTTCTGGCACTTCCATAATGCGAATGTTGGTACACTTGAAGTTGTCTTCTGGAATTGATAAAGTGGCCTTGTGTAGTAGGTGTCCTGTAGGGCGCAGTGGCTCAGCCTCCTCAGTCACCTGAGCTGGGCACTCTAGGTGTGTTCCTGTGTGAGCTGTGTTCACAGTCTTGTAGTTGAGCCTTGATTGCTGTTGGCAAGTGTCCCTGAGGGGAATTGACCCCCAGACCAATTGGTTGTGAGGACCAACTGAGTCTACAATGGAAGAGCTGCTGTGCAGGAGACACCCCTGTGGAGCAGGACTTGCTTCAGTTGGGCTTTGGTGCTCACTGAGTCTGCCTATTGAGTGTGTCACTGTGGATGTGTAGAGTTGTAATCTGGTATGGTCTGAAGCTATCCACCAGGTACACTGGCTCTGGGGCCTCCTGGGAGGTGCAAAGTCATCCACTGCCTGGGGCTACCCAGTAGGAGCTGCAGAGAGATCTGCAGATGACTGCTACTTGTATTGGGCTTGTGAGGCCCAGCTATGAAGCAAGGCAGGCTGGTGCCAGTGCTGGGTCTTGGGTCTTTTATTGATAGGTTTGGGGCTTGCTGACTCCAGCTGCTGCTTGTTTAAGAGATTTTAGCAAAGTCTGAAGCCTGAGCTAGGACAGGCCATTCATATGGAAAAGCAGCTGTAAACTGCATGGGTGGGGCTGAAAATTGGATGGGGTGGGGTCTCAGGGAGTCACTAGGATGGAGCAAACAGTGTACACCCGGCTGATGGAGACTCAAATATGGCTTCCAGTCAGCTCTACAAATGGGGAGGTCCCAGCATAGGAACAGTGACCCCTGTGAGCACCCCTGTCTTGGAGAAAGCTGCTCCTGAGTTCCTGCCCCATTGCCAGATAGTCCAGTTCCTCCCCTTATGTCCCTGGATTCCCCCAAAGCCACTGCCGGGCTCTGGAGCTCAGAGGAAGCAGAGCATGTAAGTTCATATTTGGGCCCTTTAAGAGGAGCACCTGGGACTCCAGCAACCTCTGTGTCACTCAGCCACAATCCCTGCTGGTTTTTACAGCCTGAAGTTATGGGGACTTCTCTTCCCAGCTCTGGAACTCTGGGCTGGGGGTATGGTGTGGGGCTGGGGCCCCCTGCTTCTCACAGGATGCCTTGGAGCTATCCCTCCCGATTAAAAAAACGCCATACATGGGTGCCAGACCAGCTCATTCTGTACCTCCACCCCTCCTATCAGTCTCAAAGCACTTTCTTCTTCTCTAATTGTAGGACTTCCATTCAGCCAGGTTTCAGGCAGTTCTGAATCATGGTTGTTCTGTATTTTAGTTGTAAATTTTTAAATTTTTTTTATTTATTTCAGAGAGGAAGGGAGAGGGAGATAGAAACATCAATGATGAGAGAGTCATTGATCATCTGCCTTCTGCACATCCCCCACTGGGGACTGAGCCCACAACCCAACCCAGGCATGAGCCCTTGACCAGCATTGAACTTGGGACCCTTCCGTTGGCAGGTTGACAATACCCATTGAGCCAAACTGGCTAGGGCTAATTGTAATTTTGATGTGGTTGTGGGAGATGGTGAGTACCAGCATTTACCTATGCTGCCATCTTGGTTCCCCTTATTTATTTATTATTTAGGCCAGCCTCAAAGGCAGCATACATAAACGTCACAGAGAAGATAAAATCATAAACTGTGAAAACTCAGCTAAAAGGACCTGATACTTGGGGGGAGGGAATGCAGAGGAGAGTAGAAAATTATTACTGAAAAAGGTTGGCTTAGAAAAACCACTGAAAATGAACACAGGACTCATCTGAGCTTGCTGGCAGTCAAGCCAAAAAAAGGACCCCTACATTGACCATTCACTAGGGTGAAACTCAGGAGAAAGACCTTCCTGAAGCCCCAGGGGAGAGGCACTAGGAGGTAGGAGATAAAACGGATCACTCAGGTGGGGGATGTGGAGGAGGGAGGAGTTCTGAAGGCCAGGCCAGGGCTATGGCAATGCTGACATTTCAGGAAAGGCTCATGCTTTCCTGAGGAGAAGGACTTTCCTTGGCTGCACAAGGAGGTGGGAGAGGGAAGGGCAAGCATGGTCCATTCACACCATTCTTTTTACAGGGGAGCAGGATAGAAGGTGGTGTGCCAACCCCTGGCTCGGACCGTCTCTTCTACCATGAGGTGGAGTCGCCATCTGCCCCGGGCCTTTTGGGGGCCTGGCCTGGCAAGAGCACCCCAGCCAGCAGGTAAGTGGGCAGCAGGGGTTTCTGTTTCTGCCTCTTGCTTCCTTTTGAGTCCAGATGGTGCCTCCAAGAGGGCAGGGATTCAGACGCCAGGGGTGCCAGTCCCAGCTCTGGGGTTCACTAGCTGTTGGCCTTGGGCAAGTCACCTCATCTCTCTCAGCTTCCTTTTTCTCATCCTGACATAGGGGAGTCAGCCTAGGTGAGGGTTCCTGTAGCTAAATAAGTCCAGGAACACTTGTCTGATTTCATTTTGTATTCAACAAATATATATATTTTAGTCCTCACCAATAATATTTTTCCATTGATTTCTATAGAGAGTATAAGGGAGGGAAGGTAGGGAGAGAGAGAGAGAGAAAGAGAAACATTGACATGAGAGAGACACAACGATTGGTTGCCTCTTGCACGCACCCAACTGGGGCTGGGGAACCTGCAACCGAGGTACGTGCCTTTGACCAGGAATCTAACCCACAACCATCTGATGTGCAGGCTGACACTCTAACCACCGGCTAGGGCCAACAAATACTTTTTGAGTGCCTGCTGTGTGCCAAGTATATAAGTGTGCTAAGTTCTAAGTATATAATTGTGTAAAAAAACAGATGTGATCCTGCTCTTGTGGTGGGGTGGTGGTGGAAATGAATGTTAATCCAATGGTCACAGGGTAGAATATAAAATTGCATCATAGCTGCTACAGAGGGGTGGTACATGATGTGTAAGAGCAAATAAGGGGGGTTTGAGATAGACATGGGTCTGTGTCTTGGTGGGGAAATATGGGTGGGATCTGGATGCTATTTCTTCCTTCTCTCTTCTCTCTGCAGATGAAAATATCCCTTGGATGATCCACTGGAATTGGGCCCTTAAAGGCGGGTGTCCCCTTGGCCCCCCTAGGTGAGGCCTTGGTGTCATACCTTAGAACAGTGATTCTCAACCTGTGGGTCACCAACCTGTGGGTCGCGACCCCTTTGGGGTCGAACGACCCTTTCACAGGGGTCGCCTAAGACCATTGGAAAACACATATATAATCACATATTGTTTTTGTGATTAATCACTATGCTTTAATTATGTTAATTTGTAACAATGAAAATACATCCTGCATATCAGATATTTACATTACGATTCATAACAGTAGCAACATTACAGTTATGAAGTAGCAACGAAAATAATTTTATGGTTGGGGGTCACCACAGCGTGAGGAACTGTATGAAAGGGTCGCGGTATTAGGAAGGTTGAGAACCACTGCCTTAGAATATACCTGGGCATAGCCGAGGAGCCTGGGAAGGGTCAGGACTTGGAGAGAGCACCAGGCTTAAGAGGAAGTTGGCTTATATTATTTACAGCACAAGTCACGGTGGTCAGCCAGTGGGTGGATCTGTGGGAGGTGGGTGGAGTCTGGCAGGGACCAGGCTGAATTCCTGAGTTCCAGACAGGCAGCTGTGGGGGCTGGAGGGCGAGGGGTGAGACCTCAGTCTCTGGGAGGGGTGAGAGTCAGAGTCTTAACGTGGGTGTCCAGGTCTGGGCCTGGGTCTCAGGAAGCCAGAAGTTCCTCATTCCAAACAGGCCTGGGCTCCACGCTTGTGCAGGGACTGAGCCCAGCAGCCAAGCCCCAGCTCATCCCTTCTCCTTGCTCCCAGGGCCTTTACCCATCACTATGGAAGCTCAGTGGGCAGTGTTCCCCCGTCAGGGAGGCATGGACCTGTGTTACGGAGCATCTCTGCTGCTGGTAAAGAGATTGGTTCCTTGGCCAGCCTGAGGGGAGGGGCTGGCGGAGATCCCGGATGGGGGTGGGGGGAGGGGTCTGGGGGAGAAGCAGGCAGGGAGAGAGGCATGGAGGACCCACTGGCATCACCCATCAGTGGCCACCGCCCTCGCCTATCACCCATCTGTCCGTGCATCCCTTCCTGCAGCGCTCCTGCAATGCACACATGTGCAAAGCCCTGGGAAGGAGGTGCCATCCCTGCCTTTAACACACTGGGTCTAGCAGTTGGAAAAAGATTTCCCTTTGATCTCATTGTGAAGCCAGTGAACCCAGGCTCAGCATCCCTCATCCCCTGGCTCCCCACTTTCTGCCCCAGGGTTCCACCTTTCTAGACTGACTTTTGAGGGATGCATGGCACCATCTGAGCGCCAGCACCTCCTGTGCTGTCTGACTCCGCAGCCTGACCCTCCCCCATTCCACCTGCCCCGTTTCCCGGCCCATTCCCTCTGCCTTCCCATCCAGAGGCCATCCAGCAGCACCGCCGGAACCTGGCCGAGTGGTTCAGCCGGCTGCCCCGGGAAGAGCGCCAGTTCGGCCCGACCTTCGCACTAGACACGGTGCATGTGGACCCCGTGGTCCGTGAGAGTGCCCCCGATGAGCTGCTTCGCCCGCCTTCGGAGCTTCGTTCCCCTTCGCAGCCACCCCCGGCCACGCGCCCGCCCCTGGCCCTGTCTCAGCTCTTTGACCCGGACGCCTGTGGGTGCCAGGTGCAGACGGTGGTCCTGTATGGCACCGTGGGCACCGGCAAGAGCACACTGGTGCGCAAGATGGTGCTGGACTGGTGCTACGGGCGGCTGCCAGCCTTCGAGCTGCTCATTCCCTTCTCCTGTGAGGACCTGTCGTCCCTGGGCCTGGCCCCGGCCTCCTTGTGCCAGCTGGTGGCCCGGCGCTACACGGCCCTGAAGGAGGTTCTGCCCCTGATGGCCGCAGCGGGCTCTCGCCTGCTGTTTGTGCTCCATGGCTTGGAGCGGCTCAACCTGGACTTCCGGCTGGCAGGCACGGGGCTGTGCAGTGACCCCCAGGAGCCAGCGGCGCCGGCTGCCATCCTCGTCAATCTGCTGCGCAAATACATGCTGCCCGAGGTGGGTGCCCTCCTGCCGGCCTCTCTATCCCTGATTTGCCACCTACGAGTTTTTGTGTCTTAGGCCTGCATTGTTAAAATATATATTTTTATTGATTTCATAGAGGGAGAGAGGGAGAAACATCAGTGATGAGAGAATCATTGATCGGCTGCCTCCTGCACGCCCTACACTGGGGGCCAAGCCCACAACCCGGGCCTGTGCCCTGACCGGGAATCCAACCGTGACCTCCTGGTTCATAGGTCGATGCTCAACCCCTGAGCCACACCAGCCAGGCTAGGCTTGCATAGTGATTGGGGGGAGAGGCCCTGGGCGAGTTCACATCCTGGCCCCACCACTTCCCAGCTGTGTGTCTTTGAACAAGTCACCAACTTGCCACGCTTCTTTCTGTTTTTTCTTCTTGAGTGGTGCTGATGGAAGCGGCACTAACTCCATACCTGTGCGCAGTGCGCGGGCTCCTAGTAGGTGCACGGTCATGGTTAGTTGTCCTCATTACAGTCGTCGTCATTCCCACCCTGGGACACTCGGTCCTCAGGCGCTCCCGGGGTATAAGGGCTCTCTGACCCTCGCCTCTGCTCTTCCAGGCCAGCATCCTGGTGACCACCCGGCCCTCCGCCGTGGGCTGCATCCCCAGCAAGTACGTGGGCCGCTACGGCGAGATCTGCGGCTTCTCCGACACCAACCTGCAGAAGCTCTACTTCCAGCTGCGCCTCCACCAGCCGGACTGCGGGCCCGGCGCCGGGGGTGCAGGCGTCCCGGCCACGGCGGCGCAGCGGGACGGCCTAGTGGAGATGCTGTCCCGGAACCTGGAGGGCCACCACCAGATCACGGCCGCCTGCTTCCTGCCCTCCTACTGCTGGCTGGTGTGCGCCACCCTGCACTTCCTGCACGCGCCCACCCCGGCCGGCCAGACCCTCACCGGCATCTACACCAGCTTCCTGCGCCTCAACTTCAGCGGGGAGGTGCTGGCCAGCGGCGACCCCGCGCAGCTGTCGCTGATGGCCTACGCCGCCCGGACCATGGGCAAGCTGGCCTACGAGGGGGTGTCCTCCCGCCAGACCCGCTTCTCCGAGGAGGACGTGCGCGGCTGCCTGGAGGCGGGCGTCCGCACAGAGGAGGAGTTCCAGCTGCTGCACATCTTCCGCAGGGACGCCCTGCGCTTCTTCCTGGCCCCGTGCGTGGAGCCGGGGCACCCGGGCACCTTCGTGTTCACTGTGCCGGCCATGCAGGAGTACCTGGCCGCCCTCTACATTGTGCTGGGCTTGCGCAAGACCACGCTGCAGCGGGTGGGCAAGGACGTGGCCGAGCTGGCGGGCCGCGTCGGGGAGGACGTCAGCCTGGTCCTGGGCATCGTGGCCAAGCTGCTGCCGCTGCGGATCCTGCCCGTGCTCTTTAACCTGCTGAAGGTAACACCAGCGCGGCCTCCTGCTTCCCTCCCAGAAGGAAAGGGCTGCTTCCTGCAGAGCTCGGAGCCCTTCCTTCGGCTCTGGTTTCAGATTTGGACAATGTGGCTTTATTTTACTTTATATTTTATTTTATTGCTTTGAGAGAGGAAGGGAAAGGGAGAGAGAAGCATTGATAGGCTGCCTCCTGCTCGCCCCACCCTGGGGATCTAGCCCGCATTCTGAGCATGTGCCCTGACAGGGAACCAACGCCCCGCCACTGAGCTGTACCAGCCAGGCCAGTGTGGCTTCAGTGGGACTGGGGCGTTAAGAAGGGCGGAGAGAAGCCACAGGCTGGGAGGGGAATTTGAGGATGCAGGGACTTTATTTATTTATTTATTTTTAAAATCTTTATGGTTAAAAGTATTACATATGTCCCCCTTCCCCTCCCATTGCTCCCCTCCAGTTCACCCCTGCCCGCCCCCTCCAGACCTTCACCACCCCATTGTCTGTGTCCATGGTCCTTGGTTGATCACCTCCCACCCACCCAGCCTCCCCCGCCTTCCCTCCGAGATTCCGCACTCTGTTCCCTGCTTCCATGTCTCTGGATCCACTTCGTTCATCAGTTTATTTTGTTACTTAGATTCCACATGTGAGTGAGATCATGTGACACTTGTCTTTCTCTGACTGACTTATTTCACTCAGCATGATACTCTCCAGGCCCCTCCATGCTGTCTCAAAGGGTAAGAGATCCTTCTCTTTTACTGCTGCACAGTATTCCATGAGATAAATGTACCCCAGCGTTTTATCCACTCGTCTGCTGATGGGCCCTTGGGCTGTTTCTAGGTTTTAGCTATTGTGAACTGTGCTGAGGGTGCAGGGACTTTAATAACAACCCTACAATTCTAAGACGGTTTTCTTCCACACCTCTGCTCCTAGCCCTTATTTCTGGAAGGTTATTGAATTTGGTGGCATATAATCTTTCATAATAGTCTAGCATGATCCTTTGTATATCTGTGATGTCTGTGGTGACTTCTCTCATTTCTGATTTTGTTTATATGGATCTTGTCGCTTTTTTCCTTAGTGCAGTGGTTCTCAACCTATGGGTCGCGACCCCTTTGGCGGTTGAACGACCGTTTCACAGGGGTCGCCTAAGACCATCCTGCATATCAGATATTTACATGACGATTCATAACAGTAGCAACATTACAGTTATGAAGTAGCAACGAAAATAATTTTATGGTTGGGTCACAACATGAGGAACTGTATTTAAAGGGCCAGAGGTTGAGAACCATGGCCTTAGTGAATCTAGCCAGGGGTTTGTCAATTTTATTAATCTTAAAAAAAAACACAGCTCTTCATTTTATTAATTTTTTGTATAGTCTTTCTGTTCTCTATTTCATTCCATTCTGCTCTAATTTTTATTATTTCCTTTTTTCTGCTGACTTTGGGTTGCTTTTGTTCTTCTTTTTATAGTTCTTTAAGATGTGAAGTTAGGTTGTTTACTTAGGATTTCTCTTATTTCTTGAATAGGCCTGTAATGATTTGAACTTCCCTCTTATTACTGCTTTTGCTGCATCCCAGAAGTTGTTTTTTTTTTAAATATATTTTATTGACTTTTCACAGAGAGGAAGGGAGAGGGATAGAGAGCCAGAAACATCAATGAGAGAGAAACATTGATCAGCTGCCTCCTGCACGCCCCCTACTGGGGACGCGCCCGCAACCAAGGCACATGCCCCTGACCAGAACTGAACCTGGGATCCTTCAGTCTGCAGGCCGATGCTCTATCCACTGAGTCAAACCAATCAGGGCTCCCAGAAGTTTTAAAAAAATATATATTTAAATATATGTTCTTTGTTTCAGGTAGAGTAACTCCCTTGAGTATTTCCTGCAATGAAGGTTTTTCTGGTGATAAAATCCCTCAGCTTCTCTATGTCTGGGGTCGTGTTTATTTTTCTCCTTCATATTTAAAGGATTATTTTGCTGGATATATTATTCATGGCTGGTAATTTCTCTCTTTCAGACATTTTAATATTTAGTTCTACTCTCTTTTGGCTTGTAGAGTTTCTGCTGAAAAGTCAGATGAAATTCTGATGGGTTTTCCTTTGTAGGTCACTTCCTTCTTTTTCCTGGCTGTTTTAAGAAGTTTCTCATTGTCACTGATTTTTGACAGTTTTAATATAAAGTGCCTTGAGAGGGCCTCTTTGGATTGAAGTAACTAGGGTTCTGTTTGCTTCTTGGATTCAAGGATTCAGTTCTTGCCATAGGTTTGGGAAGTTCTCACCCACTGTTTGTTTGAATAGACTCTCCATTCCCTTCTTCCTCTTCCAGAATGCTATTATTCTAATATTGCTTTTTCTGATGGAGTCAGCGAGTTCTCATAGAGCTCTTTCATTTTTCTTTTTAATATTTTTTTTATTAATTTCGGAAAGGAAAGGAGAGGGAGAGAGAGATGGAAACATCAATGAGTGAGTCATTGATTGGCTGCCTCCTGCACGCCCCACACTGGGGATCGAGCCCGCAACCCAGGAATGTACTCTTTACCAGAATCGAACCCGGGACCTTTCAGTCTGCAGGCCGACGCTCTACCCATTGAGCCATTTTTTTTTATGGTCAGGTCTGTCTTCTTTCTTCTGCATCATTTCTAGATTCCTATCTTTGATATCACTAATTCTTTCCTCCATCTGGTTGGTTCTGTTTTCTGTGTTTAGTAGTTTACTTTTAAAATATGTATATATTTTTATTGACTTCAGAGAGGAAGGGAGAAGGATAGAGAGCATGACTGATTGGCTGCCTCCTGCATGACCCCCACTGTGGATCAAGCCCGTAATCTGGGCATGTGCCCTTGGCTGGAATCAAACCCGGACCCTTCAGTCTGCAAGCTGACGTTCTATCCTCTGAGCCAAACCTGCTAGGGCAAGTAGTTTATGCTTAATCTCCTTAATTGCATGCTTCATTTCCAGGATTTCTGATTATTTTTTTCTTAAATATATTTTTTATTGATTTTAGAGAGAGAGAAATGAGAGGGAGAGATAGAAACATCAATGATGAGAGAGAATCATTGATTGACTGCTTCTTGCACACCCCCTACTGGGGATTGAGCCCGCAACCTGGGCATGTATCCTGACCCAGTATAGAACCATGACCTCCTGACGCATGGTTTGACGCTCAACCACTGAACCACATTGGCTGGGCTGATTGATCCTTTTTTAAAGTTTCAATCTCTTTGGTAAAGTACTTGTTTTGTTCATTGATTTGTTTTCTGAGTGCACTGAATTGCCTGTCTGTATATTCTCGCATCTTATTGAGTATTTTCAGAACAGCAATCTTGAAATCTCTGTCATTTATGTCACATATTTCCATGTGTTCCAGCTTGCTTTCTGGGGATTTTTCCTTTCCTTTCTGATCATCCTCATTACCGTGGTGATTAATGGTATTTGCTGTTCTCCTTTGCCTCTACTGGTACCTTTATATCTGTCTTATTAATACCCAATAGCCCCTTTCTCTGCAGAGGTCTTTCTATTATTTTCCAGTAGATGGCGCTGGATCGCAATATTTTTTACCTCTGTGATCTCCCAGTCTTGAATTCCATGGCTTCCAAAGACAGTACAGCGGTGCTGCTTGGAGGTGGGGTTTGTTTTGCCCTCACTGTAATGGTGACCCCTGACCTCCGTAGGGTCCCATTCTAAGCACCCCTCCTGGGGATCAGTCACAGAGGGAAACAGTGGTTCTACTGTAGTAGCTCTTGGTTTACAGATAATATGCTCCTGGACCCAACTCCAAGGGCACCGGGAGACCAGTATTGGGAGTCCAAGTGGCAGCGGGGCTCTGTGGTTCCGTTTCTGTCTGAAACACCACCACCTGGCCCGACTGTGGGGAGTCGCAGGGCAGAAACCTGTGCTCTGTGAGGCATCTGCTGGCTCAGTCACTCGCTCCACTGGCCCTGCCCGGCTGCCCCCTCCTCCCAGCAGAAGGAAATGCCTGCTACTGCCCACTTCCTCTCTTCTCCAGGCCGAGCAGCGAGCTCCCAGCTGCAGGGCTGTGTCTGTGGCCCCATCTGCATTTTCCTCCCTTCTCATCTCCCTGTTCATTCCTGGTTGCCCACCTTTATTATTATTTTTTTAAATATATTTTTGTTGCTTTCAGAGAGGAAGGGAGAGGGAGAGAGAGATAGACACATCAATGATGAGAGAAAACCATTGATTGGCTGCCTCCTGTGTGCCCCACACTGGGGATCGAGCCCACTACCCGGGCGTGTGCCCTGACCAGGAATCCAACTGTGACCTCCTGGTTCATAGGTCCACGCTCAACCACTGAGCTGCGCTGGCCGGGCCTGGTTGCCCACCTTTAGAAGTTCATGGCGAGGGTCTCTCAGGCTGCGTCTGCGTTGAGCAGGGGCTTTTGTTGAATTATAGTTGGATAACTTGTTGAAGTTTCAGGGGGAGAGGCCAAGGGGATCGCTCATGCCACCATTCCTCCGACTCACTTCATCCTTATCTCTGAAATGGGGATAATAGAATCTGTCTCATTGCCTAATAGGCGGGTGAAACGCATTCATCCGCATAGTGAGGATGCTATTTAATTTTTAAGCATAAAAACAGGCTCAGCCGCCCACCCCTTCTCACACCATCTCCTCAGACGGGCGGTAATGGCTGGGGCTGCCCACCCTTCGAGGATGTGCTTGCCTCACCGACTGCAGCGGGAGACGGGTGCCCTGGAGGGCCCAGCACCCCTCCACTGTAGAGTCAGGGTTCTTAGCCCCACGCTCAGAGGGAGGCCTGCCTAGCAGAGGGCAGTTCCATCTGCTTCTTCATGACCCAAGGGGAGCATTTCCTTATCCCAACACCAGATTAGGGTCAGTACAAGAGCACTACCCTCCATGGCCGGAGCCTCGCCTGGAAAAAGTGAAAAAAATAAAACCATACTTTAGAGGAGGTGCCATAGCACCCCTGGTGGCTCCCCGAGCAAGGGCCTCCTGTCCTTTCGGAACAATTGCAGGGACGAGCGGTGGGGTTGCAGACATCCCCAACATTCCTCTCTTCAGTGAATATTTGCGTGCCTGCCGTGTGCCAGGCACTGTGCTAGATTCTAAGAAAAACCAGTTAATAGAACCCCAGGTTTCTGCGTTTTCTCATCGTGCGGTCTGAACACAGACCCGTCAGCATCACCATGGAATGAGCACCCCCGGTCAGGGCCGAGTGTCCGGGGCCTGGCCTGGGGTAAGGAAGCCTCTGTGCAGGGGGGCAGTCGCTCTGGTCCCTGAGGGTCCCCAGAGAGAATCGGCGGAGCACCTCTGAAGAGTAGAGAGCTTTGAAGGAGGAGAAACCTCAGCATTGGAGAGAGGGAAGCAGAGTGGGTGAGGGTGCGAGGCCTGTGATGAAGTCGGCAGGGACCAGTGATGCCGGCTGACGTGGGAGGGACGTGACCTCAGTCGGCATTGCTCTGAGGATGATGTTGAAGATGGGGATGTAGTTATAATACCAGCGGCTCCACACTGACTGCACGCCATCTGCTGCTTCCTTCCCACCACCTCCCGGGCTGGACATGCATGGGGCTGGGAAGAAGGATGTGTGTCTGGAGGGCATGAGAACGCGGGCTGAGGGAGGACCCCGGGCAGATCACATGGGGCCCAGTTATGAACAGTTTCCTATTCTGTGCAGGCAGTGGGAGCCCCGGGAGGTGTCGCAGCCAGGGAGTCATGTGACCAGACAGACCATGCTGCGAGTGCAGGAGGGACGCCCGGCTGGGCAGGCGGGGAGCCGGCACGCAGAGGCCGCAGCCCCTGCCCTCTTCCTCTCCCAGGTGGTCCCACGCGTGTTCGGGCGAGTGGTGGGGAAGAACCGCGAGGCGGTGGCCCAGGCCATGGTGCTGGAGATGTTCCGAGAGGAGGATTACAACAACGATGATGTCCTGGACCAGATGGGCGCCAGCATCCTGGGCCTGGAGGGCCCCCGGCGCCACCCCGACGAGGCCCCCGAGGACGAGGTCTTCGAGCTCTTCCCCATGTTCATGGGGGGGCTGCTCTCTGCCCAGAACCGGGCCATGCTGGCCCAGCTTGGCTGCCCCATCAAGAACCTGGACGCCCTGGAGAACGCCCAGGCCATCAAGAAGAAGCTGGGCAAGCTGGGCCGGCGGGCGCTGCCCCCCTCAGAGCTCCTGGACCACCTCTTCTTCCACTACGAGTTCCAGAACCAGCGCTTCTCTGCCGAGGTGCTCGGCTCCCTGCGCCGGCTCGACCTGGCGGGCGTGCGCATGACACCCCTCAAGTGCACGGTGGTGGCAGCTGTTCTGGGCAGCGGCAGGCATGCCCTGGACGAGGTGAACTTGGCCTCTTGCCAGCTGGACCCCGCTGGGCTGCGCACGCTCATGCCTGTCCTCTTGCGCGCCCGGAAGCTGGGGTGAGGACCTTGTGCTCGGGCATGAAGAGGAGAGGCTGGCGGGGCAGAGGTGGGAGGAGGAGGTGCCAGGGAGACCGGGGGCACTGAGGAAGGGCCACGGGCCGGATGGGGGTGTGGGTGTGGGTGTGGGTGGAGGGGATGAGCAGTAGGAGGGAGGACAGGTGTGGACTGCAGAGGCAGGATGGGGAGACAGGCCAGTGGATGGCCAGCCTCGGCTCAACTTCTCTGGTTTCTCCCTCCCACCGGGCCACCCTCTGCTCCAGCTTGCAGCTCAACAGCCTGGGCCCGGAGGCCTGCAGGGACCTCCGAGAGCTGCTGCTGCACGACCAGTGCCAAGTCACCACCCTGCGGTGAGCGCCTGGGGGGGGCTGCGGGAGGACCGGCCATGCTGGCGGCCAGCTGAGGTCAGAGGTGTGCTCCACCTCAACACGCCTGGCACAGGCCCACTCCAGGTCCAGGACAAGCAGGAGGGCAGATGGGGTGAGATGCCACCAGCAACAGGTGCTAAGAGAGCCTCCCATGGGACTAAAGTCAGCCTGGGAGAGGGCTTGGAATGGAGCCCAGGCCAGTGGCTTGGTGACAGAGCCACTGATCCCGGGATGTGTGCTGCCTCACAAGGACGGCCTTACGCCGGGCACTCCGTCGATGCTCCCAGAGTTGACTGACTTACTAGGAACCAGACTTCTGGGCTCCGGATTTCTGGTTGAAGTGAGGGGAGGCGAATGAGGAAAGAGAAAGGAGGGAGGGCGAGAAGGATGGGGCAGCGGGCTCCGGGCTCCAGGGAGGAGGTGAGGGGAGAGGGGAGAGGGAGTCAGCAAGGGGAGTGGAAAGGGGGTGAGGAGAGAAGCCAGCTCCTGCCCTCTCCCTCCTCTGCAGGTACCACCCCTGCTAGTCTCCACCCTCCCTCCTGGGCCTGCAGTTCTGTGTCCAGGCTGGTCTCCACCCCAGGTTGCACCCTTTGGGCCCAAGCACGGGGTCTCTCCCACAGGCCCTTGTAACCTTGGGGTGCTTGTGGCTGCAGGCTGTCGAACAACCCGCTGACGGCTGCAGGGGTGGCCTCGCTGGTGGAGGGCCTGGCAGGAAACACCTCCCTGACACACCTCTCCCTGCTGCACACGGGCCTCGGGGACGAGGGCCTGGAGCTGCTGGCTGCCCAGCTGCAGCACAACCAGCGGCTACAGGAGCTGAACGTGGCCTACAATGGCGCCGGTGACACCGCGGCCCTGGCTGTGGCCAAGGCGGCCTGGGAGCACCCCTCCCTGCAGCTGCTGCAGTGAGTCTTGTCCCCGCCCAGCCCCCAGCCCGAGCTGCTTCTCCTCCAATGTTCCTGCCCCGAGTGAGGGGCCTGGCCTCTCTGCCTGGCTCCCGAGTGATGCCAACCGACCTGGAGCCAACCCTTCCCTGCTCTCCTTCCCCCATGTGTCCTGGGCTCCTGGTGGCCCCCGTCCTAGTCCCTGGTCCCACTAAATTCTACAGGCATCCCTGCCTCCCGTGGGCCACCACCCTCCGTCTCGGGCTCATTGAAGACACACCCATCCCGTTACACAGCCGCTGGCTGATCTGTGAGCCCCCCTTGCTCTCTGTCCGCCCCACCCTCTGCCCCTCCCTCTCAGAGCCCTGCTGATGGCACCGCCTCTGCTCTCTCCCGCTAGCCTCTACTTCAACGAGCTCAGCTCCGAGGGCCGCCAGTTGCTGCGGGACTTGGGCGACGCGGCGGAGGGCCGAGCCCGGGTGGTGGTGTCGCTGACGGAGGGCACGGCAGTGTCGCGGTACTGGTCGGTGATCCTCAGTGAAGTCCAGCGGAACCTCCACAGCTGGGATCGGGCCCGGGTCCGGCGCCATCTCCAACTCTTGCTGCGGGACCTGGAAGATAACCGAGGCGCCACCCTGAACCCGTGGCGCAAGGCCCAGCTGCTGCACGTGGAGGGCGAGGTCACGGCGCTCCTGGAGCGGCTGGGGGGCCCTGGCAGCTGAGACGGGCTGCAGGCGCCTGGCCGGCGGCCCTCTCCCCAGCCCCTGCCCGCCGTGGCCCCCTGCCTGGCACTGCCGCTCGGTGAAGACTCCTGCGCGGCTGGAGGCAAGGACTGGCACAGTCGTCCCGCGCCCTCCGGGAGCTTGTCCAGCCCGTCCGCCCACGTCGGAGTGTCCAGGGCCACGAGGCACGCCTCCTCGCCAAGGGGCGGAAGGACGAGGACGTGGCATTTCCGTGGCTGAATTGCCCTGTGGCACCACCGCTTACCTGGCCCCTCTCTCCTCCCGAGGAGCCTCTGCCACCAGGGGGCGCACTTCCGCTGTCTGCCCTGCCAGGGGTGCTGTCCAGATGTGCTGGGGGGCTCCACCCTTGCCTTCGTGCCTTGTGAGGACGCCCGGGGTCCCCGCAGCCCCTTCCTCTCCCGTGGGTGCTGCGCCACAGCCCCGCGCTCCTCTCCCCACAGGGGCCCTGCACTCAGGGTCCCAGCGGCGGCCTCCCTGCTATTAAACGCTCCCACCCGCGCCTCCGCCTGGTGCTTCCCGCGCAGGGCTCTGTGCGCGTCCTTCGGTCCTAGGTTCAAAGGCAATGAGGGCCGGGGGACCCCTTAAGATGTTGGGGTGTGGGGCTCCTACCGCCCCTTTCATGCACACTTACCCAGGCGGGGGAGCGGGGAGCGGCAGCGGCTCCGCTTCCGGGGAGGCGGGGGGGGGGGGGGGGGGGGCGGGAAGGCACAAGGGGGCCAAGAAGGGGGGGGGGGGCTCCCCCCCCGGGGAAAAAAAAACCCCCCAAAAAAAAACCCC
>NW_005872008.1:23101-24311 GCF_000147115.1 Myotis lucifugus
GGAAGAGTTCAAAAGTCCTCCTCCCGGGGTCCTGGTCGGCGAGCGCCGAGAGCCATTTCATGCCAAGAAAGCCAGCGCCCATCTAGTCCAGGGCGTGATGGTTTATGTATCCGGCCTCTAAGCAACATCTCCAACAACATGAAATGCGGCGTGGTCTTACGTTTCTTCCGCATATTGTTTGGGGTGGGGGCGGGCAGGCACAGGTGCGAGAGGCGCGTGCGTGCTCCCCCAGGGACAAGACTCCCCCTAACATACCCCGCTGCTTCCGAGCAGCGTCTTCAAGGAGGCGGTACTGGGGGGTCAGAGGGACGGTCAGCTGATCTCCATGGACCTTGTCCCCACTCTGAGCGCCAGGTTGTTGATCCAGCTATGGAGGCAGCTGCAGGTAGGAGCTGGAGGAGCCCCCGGAGGAGACCTCAAGACCTCAGCAGCCAGGGGTGGCCGGAGGCTGAGGCCTAGGGACCAGGGCACACGATGTTGGGGCCTGGAGCCCCGGGACGCAGCCTGGAGGTGGGGGGAGAGGGCCTGGATGCGGCTACCTTCCTGGGCCACACCCTGTGCCGGCGGCTCGGAGGGCTGTGCCCTGGCCTGGGGGAGGGGCGGGGAGGGAGGGACAGGAAAGCCCCTTTTGGAGCAGAATGGAGGGTCGTGTTCTGAGTTTGGGGTTCCCCTCAGTCCTCTCAGTTAGTGAGCGCGGAAGGGGTGAGGAACGCGCCTCTCCCCCTCGCCCCTTTCGCCCAGCAGGTCTCCAGGAGGCGGCTCCCGTCGCCCTGTAAGTGGTGCCCTGGGCGGGGCTGGGCAAGGGCGGGAGGGACTGGGGGGACCCCTCAGCTGACAGGAGCATCTCCAGTGGCGTCGGGGTCTCCTTGCAGGAAGTTTGAGTTTAACCCAAAGCTGGGCATTGATAATCCTGTCCTGTCCCTGGCGGAAGACCGTGGCCCCTCTGGTAACCCCCTCGCCGGCCCCTGGGCAGCCGTTCCTTTCCCCGGAGACCTCGCGGCCCCGCAGGCCCCCGTCCCCTGGAGGCCACTCCCTCGGACTGGCCTCGGTTGGGAGTAACCACGGGGACAGAGGAGGCCAGGCATGTCCTTCTGTCCCGGCCCCGCTGCCCAACACCCAGCTGGGTGCAAGTCCACCTGTGCCCTCCCGGGGGCAGCGTCTGCTGGGCACAAGGTGACTAGCACTTGGGCCACATCCCTCCCCCCTCTCC
>NW_005872008.1:24411-43164 GCF_000147115.1 Myotis lucifugus
TTCCACCTGCAGCAGAAGCTAGGCGGGGCCCGCCACGTGGTGTGCAAGGGTGGAGCCTGGCACCTCCGCCCGGCATCATCGCATCAAGGAAAATGGTCCCCAAATGCATCCCCTGGAAACTCAAGATCTATAATACTTGCTTGGACATATTGAAAGATAATAACTTGATTTCAATGAACTACATAAAGGAGCCTAAAGAAGCCGCCCCGGCCTGGCGGGGACCACCTCCCCCCCCCGCCCCCCCTTCCAGGAGCGAGGGGTGCCCCGGTCAGAATAGTTGGGAAAAGGCATCTGGAGAGCTGGTTCGGTGGTGAGAAGTGTAGGTGCCAGGGACGGGACTGGCAGGGGCGCCCGCCGGGCCGCTCCACCCTCGCCCACCCTCCCTCCAGGTGGCGCGCCGCATCCGGGCCAGCGGCCCTCGGGTGCTGCTGGCGGTGGTGGCGGGGCCGGCGCTCGACGCGGCCCGAGCCCGGCAGGGCGACGGCGCCCTTCTCTGTCCCACCCTCGGCCCCGAGGTCCGGCCCCGGCTGTGCCACATCGTGAGAGACGAGGGTGGCTTTGGCTTCAGCGTCACCCACGGTGAGCTCCGAGGCTGGGGTGGGGGGAGGTCAGGGGGCCTCGGCCGGCCCTGGGCAGCCAGATTCACACTCGCTTTTGTGTGTGTTGGGGGCGGGGGGCGCTCCAGAACATAAAGGCTCTTTCTGGTTGGTGCTGAGTCCTGGAGGAGCCGCCGAGCGGGCAGGGGTGCCCCCGGGGGCCCGGCTGCTGGAGGTGAACGGGGTCGGCGTGGAGACGCTCACTCACAGCCAGCTCAGCAGGCGGGTAGGCGGCTCCCCATCGCCCTCTCCCTGGCCGCCCTGCCTCGGAGCAGGCGCCCCCGGCCCCGAGCCCCTGATCTGCTCCTGCATCCCCATCACCCCTTCCCTGTCCGGTGTGTGCGCTGTGCCCTCTCCTCCCCCAGGGCCTCCTGCCTGGGCTGGCAGAGGGGCTGTGAAGGGGCGCCCGCCCCCCAGCTGGTCCTGAGGCCCTGCTGGTCCCCACAGCTTTGGCAGAGTGGCGAGCAGGTGACGCTGCTGGTGGCAGGGCCGGAGGTGGAGGAGCAGTGTCGCCAGCGGGGAATGCCCCTGGCCGCACCCCTGGCAGAGGGCTGGGCCCTGCCCGCCAGGCCCCGCTGTCTGCACCTGGAGAAAGGGCCCCAGGGCTTCGGGTTCTTGCTCCGGGAGGAGAAGGGCCTTGGTGGTCGCCTCGGTGAGTGGGAGCCCGCGGGTCGGGGGGTGGGCACAGCGTCTATGTGCACCTACCTCTCGGGTGTCCCTGTCTGCGCCCAGCCCTGACCTCCTGCTGGGGACCCCGTCCGTCCCTTGTGCCTGGCTGGCCTGGGGAGCCAGGGGAGGAGCCGTGAGCTTGTCTGTGTCCCAGGGCAGTTCCTGTGGGAGGTGGACCCAGGGCTGCCGGCCGACAAGGCTGGGATGCAGGCTGGGGACCGGCTGGTGGCCGTGGCCGGGGAGAGCGTGGAGGGGCTGGGCCACGAGGAGACGGTGTCCAGGATCCGAGCTCAGGGCTCCCGCGTGGCCCTCACTGTCGTGGACCCCGAGGCTGACCGCTTCTTCAGAATGGTGCGGCCGGAGGCGGGGCAGGGGCGGAGGGGCCGCGCACGCAGGGGCGCGGGCGGAGGGAGCAGCGGGTCTGTCCTCTCCACCTCCTCCAGGTGCGCTTGTCCCCGCTGCTCTTCCTGGAGAGCGCAGAGGCCCCCGCCTCGCCCCAGAGCACCCGCTCCGCCTCCGGGGCTGAGACCGAGGACCCCCCAGGTGCAGACACAGCCCTGCCTCGTGCCCCGCGTGGCTCCCGCCAGTGCTGCTTGTACCCCGGGCCTGGCGGCGGCTATGGCTTCCGCCTCAGCTACGTGGCCAGCGGGCCTCGCCTCTCCATCTCCCAGGTGACTGACGCTCACGGGCCTTCCCTCCTGCGGGACCTGCCTCCGCTGCCTCCCAGGCCCCGAGAAAGTTCCCTGCGCTGCCTCTCATCCCGCCTCCAGGTGACTCCAGGGGGCTCGGCTGCCCGGGCGGGGCTGCAGCAGGGCGATGAGATTCTGGAGGTGAACGGGCGCCCTGTGGACGGAGAGGACGACGTGGACAGGCTCCACCAGCTGGCCGAGGCCGAGCCACCGCTGTGCCTGAAGCTGGGGGCCAGGTCTCCGCGGGGCTGGTAAGCATGGGTCCCCGGGGCCCTGGAGGTGAGGAAGGAGAGACAGAGGGACTATGAGCAGCTGGGGAGCGGCCAAGCGGAACCAGAGAGGTGGGCAGAGCAGGGGGAAGCAGGGTGGGGGGCACGGAGGGTGGGGCTCTAGGCCATGGTCGGTGGGAAGAGAAGGACCATGGAGACGTCCCATTCCTGGGCATTCCAGGGCAAAGGAGCTCTGCTGGCCCTTGAGTGACCTTCCCCCTCCCTCCCTGCTCAGGAGTGGGCTGTAGCCTCGAATCTGCCGGAGCGCTCCCCTCCTCGGCCCAGGCCAGGCCAGCAGCTTCCCTGCCTTCCGGCTCCAGCGGGGCGGGCGGGAACTGGAGCTCTGGACGCTGGAAAGTCACAGGTTGCCCAGCCTCCCTGCCTGCCCAGCCCGCCTCCCAGAGGAGGGTGTGGTCAGGGACCTCCGGTGGCCCACCCCACTGCTCCCCTCGGACTCCAGAGGAAGCCATGCGGAACCGTGGACGCTGTGCCCCGGGATGAAGTTCTGCCTGCGATGAGTGGTGTGATTTTGCGATTTGTAAAACAAAATACATATTTGGTCTTCAGACGCATTCCTGGCACAGAGCTCCTACAACCCTTGGAATTTCCTCGGCAATTAGAGCAACCAAGGGGTCTTTTGTGATTCATAAAGTGCTTCTTGCAACCTAATTTTGTTAATGAGGTGACTTTTGGAAGCCTCTAAGGATGGGGAGGGAATGGTTGCCAGGGGAACCAATGGGGTTGAAACTTTCTGCCCTACCCCCCTCCTCACCCTCCCTCCTGGGCTCTTGGGAGGGGAGAGGGGCTGGAGCGTTAATGAACCCCCGGTGATGTCATCAGTCATGCTGCTGTGATGAAGCCTCCATAAAAACCCAGAACACGTGGAGGTGCCGGGAGGGGAGGGGGCGTCCATGGCCAGGGCAGGCACTCTCATGCTCACGCCCGCTCCAGGCGTCTCTACCTTCCGGCTGTTTCTGAATTGTACCCTGTATAATAAACTGGTAATCGAGTAAGTAGACTGTTTCCCTGAGTTCTATGAGCCCCTCTAGCAAATGGTGGGGGGTCGTGGGAACTTCTGATGCATAGCCCGCTGGTCAGAAGCGCAGGTGACACCTGTACTTGAGGATGGTGTCTTGTGGAACTGAGTCCTTAACCTGTGACGTCTCTAGGTAGAAAGTGTCAGAATTGAGTGAAACTGTAGGACACTGAACTGGTACCCACAGAAGAGGTGGAGAATGTCTTAGTGTGGGGAAAGCCCCTCCACGTTCGGTGACCGGAAGTAAAGTCGCACTGAGTGTGTTTTCATAGAAAAGAGGAACACAGACTTTTCCCTTGTCGGCGGGCGGTGGGCCGGGGGGCCCGCTAGAAGCCATCTGGAAGTTGCCCTGGGCAGGACTCCAGGACTCCTGGATGGATTGCAAGAGTTTGGAGACCAGTCACACTGTCCCTCTGTGAGCCCCGCAGGACTGCGGGCTGTGCCTGACCGCCCCCACCATCCTGCCTGCCTGTGTTTGTGTGGGTGAGGGTCTGAGGCTATTGTTCAAAGGGACAAAAAGAGCCCCAGGCTCAAGGGGTGGGGAACCTTTTTTCTGCCAATGGCCATTTGGATACATATAACATCATTCAAGGGCCATACGAAATTATCAACTTAAAAATTAGCCTGCCCAGCTGGCGTGGCTCAGTGATTGAGTGTCGCCCTATGAATAAGGAAGTTGGGGTTCGATTCCTGGTCAGGGCATATGCCCAGGTTGTGGGCTCAATCCCCAGTGTGGGGCGTGCAGAAGGCAGCCGATCAATGATTGTCATCATTGATATTTCTATCTCCCTCTCCCTCTCCCTTCCTCTCTGAAATCAATAAAAATATATTTGAAAATAAAAATTAGCCTGCTATATTTGGTCAAACATTTAATTAACTCACCCCTAATGCCTTGGCAGGGCCAGACCATATAGGCCTGCGGGGCCGGACGTTCCCACCCCTGCTCTAGGAGCAGGTCTAAGACCTTGTCAGATTTCTCTCCCATCATTCAGTCTTTGGGCTAATGGGTCAGCCAGAACCAAGATGTTCCCATG
This sequence comes from Myotis lucifugus, assembly GCF_000147115.1. NCBI lineage: Eukaryota > Metazoa > Chordata > Mammalia > Chiroptera > Vespertilionidae > Myotis > Myotis lucifugus. Next base: position 28,705 of record NW_005872008.1, read on the forward strand.
AGAGGCACTCATCTTCGCCAAAAAGCTTCAACCATAGTTCTGTTGACTTCTACATCAAGGCGGCTTTCTTGCTGGGCTCCAGAGGCCCCGGAGGCTGTTTGCTACAGCCGCACAGGTCCAGGGGGTTGAGTCCAAGCTGCCAGAGCTGCTCCCGGTGCCTGGCGGGGAGTCTCAGCCCCACGCCATCCCACCGAGGCTCAAGGGCTCTCAGCTTAGCCAGGAGCTGGTCCAGGCTGCCCTGCAGACACCAAGCCTCAGGCTCCAGGAAGGGAGAGGGAGCGTGAGGGGTGCCCAGGTGGGTCTACATGCTTTCCTTGCCAGTGATTTCTTAAAGTGATTGGTCTTAGTGGGTGGGCATGGTTGCATCCCCTCAAGATAGAGCAGAGTTCCCTGTGGGGATCTGCTTCTCTTGCCCCTGGTCTGCGGTGATGGGGAGCACTGGGTATGGGTGGCTGGGTTCAGAGGGTGAGCTTACATGTAAGATTTCCTCACACTTGGCCTCCACATCTGACACGTGGGTCTGGAGCTGAGCCCGAGTCTGGTCCCGCTCCCTGAGGGCCTGCTTGGCCACTCCCTGCGCAGCTGCAGTCTCTGCCCGGCGCATCTCTGGGGAGTGGGCAGAGGATGAAAGAGGACAGGATGGTGACACTGCCCTTGAACAGAGTCTCCAATGGCACACAAAGGGGGACTTGAGTGGGACTCTGCCAGATTCCCCCAGGGTCATTGATTCCCTGTGGTCCCTACAGGGAGTTGAAGTTCTATTGGGGTGCAGTGGAGAGAGTAGAGGGCTTGGGACAAGAGATCTGGGTCCCAACTCTGCTTGTCACTCACTCCTGCGTAGCATTGGGCATGCCTCTCTCTGAGCCCCAGTTTCTTCATCTTTAAAGAGAAAATGTCACACCCTGGCCGGGTTCTCGGTTGGAGAATTGTCCCATACACAGAAAGGTTGTGGGTTCAATTCCCAGTCAGTGCACCTACCTAGGTTGCGTGTTTGATCCCTGGTCAGGGCACATATGGGAGGCAACTGATTGATGTTTCTCTCTCTCTCTCTCTCTCTCTCTCTCTCTCTCTCTCTCTCTTTCTCTCCTTTCCCCTCTCTCTAAAAATCAATAAACATATCCTCAGGTGAGGGTTAAAAAAAAGAAAAGAGAGAATGTCACATACTTCGTAGGCTTGCTGTGAATAATGTAGATGTGATTATGCATGTGAAGCACCTGGGAGGTGCCCTGTAAATAATGATTTTATTGAAATTTGAGATCAGGCAAAGAATAGGAAAGGAATTCCAGGTCTGCCTGGCAGAAAAGCAACTCTTGAATCATCTACAGCAGTGGTTCCCAAACTTATTTGGCCTACCGCCCCCTTTCCAGAAAAAATATTACTCAGCCCCTGGAAATTAATTTTTTTAAAATTTTAATAGCAGTTACTCATCGCCCCCAAATGCACCTGTGGCCATCACCGCCCCCCTGGATTGGATCGCTGCAGCGCCCACCGGGGGGCGGTAGCGCCCACTTTGGGAATCACTGATCTACAGCTAAACTAAAGCTATTTTAGGATAAGAAACCTTTGAAGCCTAAGTGGTAAGAAGCCTTGTATGCCATGCTGACCTATTTCAACTCTATCCGGTAACCAAGAAGGAAGAAAGCAAAAACTCCTGTTTTTAAAATATACTAGTATTTGCTTATTTGGGAGGTTTATTCATTTATTTAGCGAACAGTTATTTAGGGTCCACCATGGTGCAGGGAATGCACCTCTGTGACCATCTCCAGCATGGTGGCATTTTTAAAAAATACATTTTTATTGATTTCAGAGAGAGGAAGGGAGAGGGAGAGATAGAAACATCAATGATGACAGAAAATTATTGATTAGCTGCCTCCTGCACGCCCCCTACTGGGGATCAGGCCCACAACCCAGGCATGTGCCCTTGACCAGAATCAAACCTGGGACCCTTCAGTCCACAGGCTGACGGTCTATCCTCTGAGCCACACCGGCCAGGGCAGCATGGTGGGCTTTGGATGGGATTTACTGAACTTCCCCAGGGCAGGCAGAGTGCAGGGAGGAGGGAGGGGCCAAGAGCTGTGCCTGTGGGCCAACATGGTGGAACCCCCAGGCGTCTGCCTCAGCTAGACAGGGGTGGGGGAGTCAACTAGAAAGGCCTCAGCCCAATGTTTTTTAAATGGCCCAATGGGAACAGCAAGACCTAGGCGATGTATTAGGAAACAGGTGACCAAATAGTACCCAGCCAATGAGGAATCGGAGGAGGGACTAAATAAATAGGCTGTGTTCCCTGCCCCACGTGTGTGCCTGTGTTATTAAAAGTCTCATTTTCACCCCAGCTGGTTTGGCTCATTGAATAGAGCGTCGGCCTGCGGACTGAAGGGTCCTGAGTTCGATTCCGGTCAAGGGTGTATGCCCGGGTTGTGGGCTTGATCCCCAGTAGGATTAAAAAAAAAAAGCTGACAGAATAATCTAAACTTTAAAAAAAAGTCTCATTTTCACCATGCTTCTGTTTCCCAGCCCAACATTTGAAATTCGGACAGGTGAGCCATTTCTCACGATGGCCTCGGCCTTGAAGATATGGAAGTACACAAGCCAAACATTTCCCTGAGTTTTGTTGTAAAAGTCAGCCAGACTAAGAGGGAATATGTTTTGCTTAGGAAAGATGCAGTGGTGGGAGGAACAGCTGGGTTTGGAGAAGCCATTGAAAGGGGGAAATGGGGTGAGAGACTTGTCTTCTTTACTTAAGATTAAAAAAAAAATTTTTTTTATTGATTTCAGAGAGGAAGGGAGAGGAAGAGAGAGAGAAACATCAATGATGAGAGAGAATCATTGATCGGCTGCCTCCTGCAGGCCCCACACTGGGAATTGAACCCGCAACCCTGGCATGTGCCCTTGACTGGGAATCGAACCCTGACCTCCTGGTTCATAGGTAGACGCTCAATCACTGAGCCACGCTGGTCAGGTTTCACTTAAGATTTATTGAAATCTTAAGGCAACTTAAGATCTTTGACATCCTGTACCCTCTGTTCTAGTCCGCAAAGGCAGGAGAGGCCGTGGGGGAAAGTGATGAAAGAGCCAGGACTGCAGTCTTCTGGAGAAAGACCTCTTAGTCCGCCTCAGGCCGACCTCATGACCCTCTGAGAGAAAGGCTAGGGGACGGGGATCCTACCGAGCTGCTCCCGAAGGCCTCTGTCTTCCTCCTCCCGCTGCCTGCCACGGGTCTCCACTTCCTCCCGGAGGGCCTGGCACTGGCGACTCATCTCTGTGGGGCAGTGAGCGGCCAGGGTCCGGTGGGTGGAGGGGGAGGAAGAGGGGCATTGTGGGTGTGAGTGGCTCTGCTTAGTCCCGTGGGACAAGACCACAATGGCCTTCATGGCTCTCCTGGTGCTTCTGGGGAGCGGAGGGGCCCCAGAACCCGAGAACCACGCATGGACCAGGCCCGGCTTCCATGCCGGCTCAGGACGGGGTGGCAGCCTTCCCCTGCTCCCTCCCACGGGGTGAATGAAATTAAGGCGAGGACTGCATTTTGTAACGCACAGAGCATCCACAGTGCGGCATCCGGCATCCTGGAAGGCCCCTTCCCAGAACCCCAAAGGCCTTCCTCTCCTCCCTGCAGGTCCTGCCTGGTCTGGCTCTGCTGGGAAGCCTGAGACCAGGCATGGCGGGTGGAAGCCTCCCGGCCTCACTTCCCTGCATCCTCTGGCCTCTGGGCTGTCCTCTTCCAGCCCTCCTGCTGCCCCCCTGCTGCTCCCCTGCTTGGCCAATCACCTACCTGCATAGACGGCCTTCCCTTCCCTTCGGGCCTCCTCCAGTTCAGCCTCCAGCCCTTGCAGTCTCTGCCTCAGCAGGTCTTCTGAAGCCTTGGCTCGGCGGGCCTCACCCCTCCGCAGAGCTGGGGACAGGGCCACAGCTCTCAGGACCCACAGGGGACCCCACTGCGCCAGCCTCCATGGGCTTGATGGACTGACTCTGCCCACCTCTGGGCACCTGGCAGCGGGCTTCGAGTCGGTCTCATTCTGTCTGCCCATCCCCGATCCGACAGGCGCTTCATTGCTAAGAGGCAAAAACTCCCTTTCTGTTCTGGCTCCTTAGCCCTCACTGCCCACCCCTTCCTCACAATCCCAACTTGTGACTATCTTTCCCTTTAGGGCAGCAGTTCTCAACCTGTGGGTCTCGACCCCTTCACAGGGGTCGCCTACGACCATCGGAAAACACATATATAATTACATATTGTTTTTGTGATTAATCACTATGCTTTAATTATGTTCAATTTGTAACAATGAAAATACATCCTGCATATCAGATATTTACATTACGATTCATAACAGTAGCAAAATTACAGTTATGAAGTAGCAACGAAAATAATTTTATGGTTGGGGATCACCACAACATGAGGAACTGTATTAAAGGGTCGTGGCATTAGGAAGGTTGAGAACCACTGCTTTAGGGGATGTTAGAGATCAGCTCAGCCCCCACCCTAGCTCCAACCCTCCAAGCCCCAAGGATAAAGAAATTGCCTGGCTGGTGTGGCTCAGGGGTTGAGCATCGACCTATGAACTAGGAGGTCACGGTTCGATTCTGGTCAGGGCACATGCCCAGGTTGTGGGCTTGATCCCTCGTGTGCAGTGTGCAGGAGGCAGCTGATCAATGATTCTCTCTCATCATTGATGTTTTTGTCTCTCCCTCACCCTTCCTCTCTGAAATCAATAAAATATATTTAAAGAAAAAGGATACAGCCCTGGCCGGTTTGGCTCAGTGGATAGAGTGTCAGCCTGTGGACTGAAAGGTCCCAGGTTCGATTAAGGTCAAGGGCATGTACCTTGGTTGCGGGCACAGCTGATCGATGTTTCTAACTCTCTATCCCTCTCCCTTCCTCTCTGTAAAAAATCAATAAAATGTATTTAAGAAAAAAAAAAGAGAGAAAGGATACAGACATGGCCACCGGCTCACTGTGACGGCCCCGAGCTTCCATCCTTCTTACCGAGGTGGTCTCGGAGCAGCTCCTTCTCCAGCGCTGCCAGCCTGCCAGCGGATTCCGCCTCCACACCTGCCCGGAAGTGGCAGAGCCTCAGCTTCCCGCGGCCTCAGCCCCTCCCTGCCCTGCACGCTCTGGGCTCTCTTCCGCTACGTGAGGGCTCCCTGGCGGCAGCTTCTCCTGGGTTCCCCACAGTCCCCCCTGCCCAGCACAGACATGTGGAATGAAGGTGCAGGAAGGCACAGAGCCAGAGAGGCGCTCAGGGAGGGGTGGGTGCCAGTGTTCCCACGTTCCCAGCTTTGTGGGAGCTGGGTGTGAGGATATGAAGGGGAGGTCAAGAAAGCTCCATCCTGCCCTAACCGGTTTGGCTCAGCGGATAGAGCTTCAGCCTGCAGACTGACAGGTCCCAGGTTCGATTCCGGTCAAGGGCATGTACTTTGGTTGCGGGCACATCCCCAGTAAGGGGTGTGCAGGAGGCAGCTGATCGATGTTTCTCTATCTTCGATGTTTCTAACTCTCTATCCCTCTCCCTTCCTCTCTGTAAAAAATCAATAAAATATATTTTAAAAGAAAAGAAAAGAAAGCTCCATTCTGCCCGGCCCGTGTGGCTCAGGGCTTGAGCCTCAACCTATGAACCGGGAGGTCACAGTTCGATTCCCGGTCAGGGCACATGCCCAGTGTGGGGCGTGCAGGAGGCAGCCGATTGATGATTCTCTCTCATCATTGATGTTTCTCTCTCTCTCCCCCTCTCCCTTCCTCTCTCAAATCAATAAAAATGTTGTTGTTGTTTTTTTTTTAAAAAAAAGGGAAAGGAAAGCAAGCTCCATCAGTTGTGCAGCGGCTGGCTTCTCTCTGGAGCACCGCTGCTTGGTCTCGGAGCCGGAGCCCTGGGGGAGCCGGACACCCACCTCCACCACCGACTCACCAGGGCCTGCACTCTTTTTCTTCGTCTGCGCTCCAGCTTTCATCCTTCCTTTTGTGGTCTTAGGTGGCATCTCCGTGCTGTCCTAGGGGAGGGGGAAGGGGACGTGTATTTAGGCCTGGGCATAGGGTGCTTTCCTGATCCCTAGATTGAACCAGGAGTCCCAGGAGAGGGAGAGTTCTAGGCTCCAAATCCGTCTCTCATCCTTTTTCCTTGGTCTCCTGGGACCCTGAGGCGAGGCTGGCATCCGGGGATGATGGCGCTGCTTCTCGCTGCACGCCAGGCTCTAGGCACAGAAACCACTCCTCTCCATCCTCTTTGGAGAAAACAAATCCCAGTCCCTGGTCCCTTCCCCCTTCCCAAGATCTGGACCCTGCCCCTTCCTACCTAGCGGACCCTCTCGCCGCCGCTGTTTCCCTGGGGAGGGAGCCTCGCAGGGGTGGGGAGGGGCAGAGCAAAGGCCCAACCAGCGGGAGCCAGAGGAGGAGCCCCGGGTCTGGGAGCCAATCTAGGGCGCATGCCCTTCGGGGGCAGGACGCAGCTGGAAGGCCGGGCTTCCTGAGCCTGCGTGTTGCCCAGGCAACGGGAAACAAGTTCACCAGAGGTGGAGCGACTAAACACAGAGCTTAAAGCGCCAGGTGCCAGAGGGCGGATTCCCTCCCTATCCCCAAACCCAGGGTCGTTTGAGAGGACAGGGCTTTGCATGTGGCACCGCTTCCATGTGGCACCGCCTGTAAACTGGAGACTAACCAAGGACAGGTCTACACATCTGAAATCATGCTGCTGTCTTGACACAGAGACAAAGGGCTGACAGTAGCCACTTGGGGGGGAAAAAACCTATTTTTGCTTTTAAAATGTTATTTATTGATTTTAGGGGGGGCGGGAGAAGCATCAATTTGCTGTTCCACTTACTTATGCATCATTGGTTGGTTCTTGCCTGTGCCCTGACCGGGATGGAACCCACACCCGCGGTGTAGCTGGACCGTGCTCACAGCCAGGACTCATGTGGAGCCACTGACATCCCTAGGTCGCATCATCAAAATGACATTATTAGACTCAAAACGGAAGCTCCCCCTCCGAAGGCATCCTAGAGGGAACGTGGGGAAGAATGCAGGAGAAGGTCGCTGAGTTTCCCCTTCAGAGAAATGAGACACAGCGGGAGGGAGACCCAGGGTCTCCAGGTGCTGACCTGGAGGGATAAAAAGCAGGAGAGACAAGAGCTATGAGTTCTAGCCTCCCCTGTGTGTGTGTGTGTGTGTGTGTGTGTGTGTGTGTGTGTGCTTTTTAAAAATATTTTTATTGGATTCAGAGAGGAATGGAGAGGGAGAGAAATACATAGAAACATCAATGATGAGAGAGAATCATTGATTGGCTGCCTCCTGCACACCCCCTACTGGGGATCAAGCCCACAACTCGGTCATGTGCCCTGACTGGGAATCGAACTGTGACCTCCTGGTTCATAGGTTGATGCTCAACCACTGAGCCACGCCTGCCGGCCAGTCTCCCTTTAGGTATGTAAACTTGGGAAAACCATGTACCTTTGTTCAGCCTCAGTTTCCTGATCTTTCGATTTTTGATGTAAATCCTGAAAGGCCTGGGTTTTAACTGGGTACTTACAGGGCTATCTTCTCTCATGGTGACTTCATTATTGCCTCTCTTCGCCCACCTGGTATGTGGCTGATTTTCAGACAGGTGCTGAGAAAGTACTTTGGCTCTGGGCAGTATTGAGTTGGTTGGGGCTCCCTCTAGTGGACTTGCTTGACCTTCTTTGGAGTCTCCTAAATTTTTCTATTTATTGATTTCAGAGAGGAAGAGAGAAGGAGAGAGAGATAGAAACACCAATGATACGAGAGACTCATTGATCAGCTGCCTCCTGCACACCCCACACTGGGGATCGAGCCTGCAACTCAGGCATGTGCCCTGACCAGGAATCGAACCGTGACCTCCTGGTTCATAGGTTGATGCTCAACCACTGAGCCATGCCAGCTGCGCCTAAATTTTTCTATTTAAATGATTTCTGAGGCAATGTTGTAGGTCCTTCGCTCTTGGGGAAGCTTCCTAGCATTTTGCTGAAGTTGTGAGTGTGGGACAAACACATTGGAGGAAGGGCGTATGAAGGATGACTTGCCATTGCTGAGCGGCCCCCTCCCTCCAGGCCTGTGCTGTGGGGAGCCTTGTCATCTGTCTGCCACCTGGATCTCTGGGCACCTCACTCACTAGAATGAAAACCACAGAAACTTCAGGACTCTTCCCCTAGTCGATTAAGGGAACTTCAGACTCCTTCTTTAGCGATTTCTTTCTATCCCTGTCCCCTCAACAATTTTGTCAATTGCCTATTGTCAGGAGCAGATTGAAGAAATAGCTATGAGATCTGGGAGTAAAAAAATCCTTCCTGCCTTAGCTGGTTTAGCTCAGTGGATAGAGCGTTGGCCTGTGGACTGAAGGGTGCCGGATTTGATTCTGGTCAGGGGCACGTACCTTGGATGCAGGCTCCTCCCCGGCCCAGGCCCTGGTTGGGGCACATGCAGGAGGCAACAAATCCAGGTGTCTTTCTCACATCGATGTTTCTATCTCTCCCCTCCCTTCCACTCTCTAAAAATCAATGGAAAAATATCCTCGGGTGAGGTCTAACAAACAAACAAACAACAGTCCTTTCTTCAGACAGCAGGCAGATTCAAGCAGAGGCGATTGATGTTGATGTGTCTCCTTCATGACGGTAGGGTGTGTCTCTGACCCTGTGGACACGTTGCAGAGTAAAGAGAAGAACAAGGCTTGTTTTCCCAGGTGCTCACAGGTCCTGACCTCAGGCTCCGATAGCATCGTGCTCCATTCCTAAACACGGAGAATCCGTTTCTTCTCATCTTGAAGCATGTGCTTTGTTTATTCTTCCCCCAGAACCCTCTCCTGCCCAGAACACAGTGGAAGGATGTCCCAGTCCTCCTCAGCTAGAAGCTGTTTGGGGACGTTTTCCACGGACTGTTAGTGTCTCCATTATGCTGATGCGTGGATGACATATTGAGGACAGAGCTTACAGAATGCAAACAGCATAGCATGCCTCAGAAGAGCATTTACTTTCAAATATGTTCAGTCAACCGACTTTCAGGTGCAGAATGAGGATGTGGTTTGGGGTGAAGGTGAAATAGAACAAGAAAAGTGCCACATGTCACATATGATATGAACTGAGTTAGCTCTAGACTAACCCAGGAGTGAGAATGACATTGTGATCAACAATCCAATCTCACCTCTAGTGTATTTTGAAAACAAGCCAAGTGAAAATTATGAACAAAGTAACAATTTCCTTATTTTAAAAAAGGTTTTATTGATTTTAGAGAGAGAGGAAGGGAAAGGGAGAGAGAAGCATAGATGTGAGAGAGAAACATCGATCGGTTGCCTCCACCCCCACCTGGGATTGAACCCAAAAGCTGGGAACATGCCCTTCCTGGGAAATGAACCTCTCAGTGTATGGGACAACCCTCCAACCAACTGAGCCACACCAGCCAGGGCCAACCTTTCCAACTCTGTTTAGAAATGAGCATAAGAAAGATTATTTTAGAATAACTCCGTCTTCCTTTGAATAGGATCACATCTGGGAGTTTTGAAGAGACATTCAGATGTGATAGATATGTCATTGTAAGTAAATGAAACTCGGCTTCCTGCAGCAGGAGCCTGCAACCATGGTATGTGCGCTTGACCGGAATCAAAGCTGGGACTTTTCAGTCTGCAGGCCGATGCTCTCTATCCAGTGAGCCAAACTGGCTAGAGCTCAAGGGTTAATTTACCTTACTCCATTAAATCTAGAACCTAACAATGAGGGAAAGAAAATTGCCTTTGTGTACCTCCTGTGGATGACTGCAGTGGGTGTGAGAAATAAGTGGTTGTGGAAATTTAGAGGAGGTGTGGACGGGGAAAAAAAAGGCCATATGCTAACCTGACTAGTTCAGGGAAGGCCTGCATGCGGTTTTGCAAACTCAAAGACCTAAAGTAACCACAAAGGGTGGTCTGAAATTAAAAATTTAACTAAAAGTAGTTTATGGGAGGTAGCCATTTCCTAGGCCAGTATTTTCCCTGACAAAGATCAACCTCCAGTCTTTACTAAGCCTATTGTTTTTCTTTCTTTTTTATAAATATATTCTTTTTATTGATTTCAGAGAGGAAGGGAGAGGGAGAGAGAACTATCAATGATGAGAATCATTGATCAGCTGCCTCCTGCACGCCCCCTACTGAGGGTCGTGCTTGCAACCCTGGCAAGTGCCCTTGACCAGAATCAACCTGGGACCCTTCAGTCCGCAGGCCATGCTCTATCCCAAGCATGTGCCCGCGGGCCGCATGCAGCCCACAACGAGTACTTCTGTGGCCCAGCCAATGTAACGGTATTAAGAAACGTTTAAATAAAAATTTAGTAACTTAATTTTTACAATTTCCTGTTATACATAATTATTAACAACGAACTACAACATTCACTAATGACTGATTACTATAATCGTGTTGCATTCATTTCCCTTACTCGCCTTACGCGCAGGCGCACCATTTCTCTCCACTAACACTAGCAGCGAATATTTTAGCAGCTGATGGCCATGTCATTAGTCTTGGACTGACTTGTTTGGTGTGCACAAACAGGAAATATTTCGCTTTTGGAGAACAAGAAAAATCAGTTTATTTGCATTACGCTTATTAATTTGTGCAGTTATTCAGTGTCTGGTAGTTAATGTTCAAGAAAAAATATTGTTATTAAAATGTTCTATTATTTTATGTTAATGATTACTTATTTATTTCAGCCCTTTGTATTCAGCATGTCTCTCCCGAAATAAACTTACATTTCTATGAAAATAGAAGCTTTTGTTTATTTGCAGCCCACATACACTTCAACCTTGTTTATTTGGCCCATGTTAGCCTTTGAGTTTGACATGCTTGGTCTATCCACTGAGCCAAACCAGCTGGGTAAGCCTATTGTTTTTCTGCATCGAAGATAACACACCTGTGAAATGTCTGGGTAACTTGTAACTTCCCTTCTCAGGACCCCTCAGGGCACAACAAATGGCACCAGGCGGGGACCACAAATTCCCTCACTGTTTTCATCATGTTAATTGCTGCCTGTTAACTATCCTGCACCCACCTATATAAAAAAGCATGTGTCCATCATTTCGCTTTTTATCCAATCCCAGAGGTCGCCCCCCCCCCCCTACTTTGCTTTCTCCCGCCTCCCTAATCTATCACCAATGGATTTCATGTCACCCATTTACATCTCCTCCTTTGATGGTCATTTATAAAAACAAGGTAAAAACCCGCCATTCTCCAGAGCATTATCCCAATACGTTCACATTTTGCTTCCTGGCAATTGTGGACAGTTTGGTCCAAAATTCTTTCCAGGCTTGAATGTTCTTTTACATTAACAGAGGGAAGGATTGTTTCTTGCTGGAGTGTCTGGTAAGGACACTATTTGGAGTGATTTTTGAAGAATGGATTTGATTTTAGCAGCACACCTTAGAGATGTTACAGGATTGCAGGCAGGAGGACTAGGGACATGGAGACAGGAAAGTTAAAACAAGGCCAAAACCTGTGGGCAATTTGCAGCCAGCCTATAACTACCAAGCCATTATCTTCCCAGCCAAGGACCCAGAGCAAATGGCTAAACACCTCCCTAAGGAGAGGATGGGGGCGTGGGGGGGGGGGGAGTGGTGTAGGGGGAAGATGGGAAACGGGCAAAGGGCTGCTTTACTTCCTAAGCAGAGAAGCCAGCAGTGCCAAGACTGGGCCAGGGAAAGTTCAGGTGCTTCTCAGGAATTCTGGGAAGGCCACAGCAAGGTAAACAGGGGCCTTGAGAATTCAGCTGCACCAAAATATGTATCCAGCAAAGGAATGTTGAAGCCTATAGACAGGAGGGTATATAACGCCTCGGACCGCACCCAGCCTGCTCTTCAGATGAGCTGAGAGCCTGTCTGTGCTGCATAAGACGCATAGGTTTGCTTGCTTTGCTTTTTCAATAAGGGGCATGCTCTAACTGCTGTAATAAATTGGCTTTCCAAAATGCAGTCAGGGTCTCTGGTATAAATTCATTTATATGGGAAGGATCGAGGCTGGGGACACCCTCTCCACGGACTCAGGGGGCTGTCCAGGAACACCTCTCTGGTGTCGGTGAGAGGTGCCTCTAGCACTCTGAGTAACTGTTATGAAAAGAAGAAAAGAATAGTGGTATTTTGTGACTTGGTGAGTCACTCAGCACAGGATCCATGTATTGGAATAGTGTAAAACCGCCAGGTAATTTGGAGTTAGATCATGGCTCTTAACTTCATTCAGGAGGAATGGGGAGCATTTAACGTTGTTTTTTTTTTGTGATGCTGTCAGAACCATATTTAGAAGACCTGTCTAGTGACAGGATGGATTGGAGGCAGCAGGACAACCAGTGTGGAAAAGATGTCAATAGACCAGGGGAGAGAAGGAGGGCCTGGCACAAGGGGTAGCACTAGGGATGCTAAGTTTTGCCCGTTATCTCAGTGGTCGGCAAACTCATTAGTCAACAGAGCCAAATATCAACAGTACAATGATTGAAATTTCTTTTGAGCCAAATTTTTTAAACTTAAACTATATAGGTAGGTACATTGTTATTAACTTAATTAGGGTACTCCTAAGCTGGCCTTTGCTAAAAACGTCCTCAATCTGATTGAGGTACGTTCGCTGAGGTCAACCCCTTCCAACTCTCCCATCCACACTCGTCTTGTATACTTGTATCGTCTATCTCCTTTCGTTCATCCTCTCTATATGTCCAAACCATCTCAACATACCTTTCTCAATCCTCGACACTACATCTTCTTTCACTCCACAACGTTCCCTAAAATTAACTTAGTAAATTTTACTTAAAGTTTTAAGTCTTAGTTAAATTATAGGTACGTTGAATAAAACTTGATATCACACTTAATAACGATATTATTTATTGATAAAATTAAATTCCTTACAATTTACCTTACAATATCCATAAAATTAAATCATGACAATGACTGACAAACACTAATGTGAACAATGGCCTTGCATCTCCTTGGAAAGTTTGGGTAAGTCAGGTTTGTATGTTGTTATTTTTAATTTTAGGCACGATTCCAGGTTCTCATCAATAAGACGACTTCTCAATTTACTCTTGATAAGGTTCATGCTTGAAAATGATTGTTCGCATAAATATGTAGACCCAAATAAGAAGGGCAAATGCTAGTTTTTTCAGTTGATTATATGAGTCAGAAATACTATTCCAGGTGTTAAAAATCAACATATCTTCCTTCTCCAGGTCTTTCAAAGCAGACCACTTGTGCTGTGAACTAAGTTCACATTTGTTTTTCTCCAATATTTCTATATCAGCACAAAGACGTTCAAATTTCGAGCTCCACAGTTCTTTGTTTTTTAAATCCAGCAATTGCATTTCAAAGTTGCCAATGTCAATACTAAAGGGAGAAAAATTTAATTGTTACAGTAGCATTGAGAGGTTTTTTAACAAAGGCTAACATGCTTTGCTGTTTCTGAATTCCTGAAGCCTGTTGAGAAAAGCTTCCCTCATATTTAAAATACCACATGTGGTATTTTGTGAAAGAGCCACACTCAAGGGGCCAAAGAGCCGCATGTGCCTCGCGAGCCGCGGTTTGCTGACCACTGGCCTAGATTCTCCCTTGGGAGTGTCCTCACTTTCTAGATAGGAACTAATCAAGGAAATTCCGCTGGAGGAAATGACACTGTGGATTCGTCCTCAACCTTCCATAAAGGCCTTTGAACTGCAGCGCCAGGAGACCTGGCTGGGGGTCTCCAGTGAGAGATGTTTCCCGTAAATGCAGGAGTGCTTGTCAGCTGACTTCCCTAATCGGCCGAGGGTTTTGTGGAAGAGCCAGGCGGGCGAGCTAAGGTGGAACTGAGTCCCTATTGACACACCAGTGTCTGCAAGTTCCCCAAGAGGAGGCTCAGAATTAGCAAATTAGGGCAGGGCACTTCCTTCTTTGGGAGGGAAGTTCCTTTTTTCAAAGTTCTTCCAACGGAACTCTTAGATTAGAAAAAGGGAAGTGAGGGGGAGCTGCGGAGGACTCCTCGCCGGACTCAGCCCCGCAGGCTGTGTCAGGCCTGGCCCGGCGGCCGCGGTGCGGGGCGCTGAGCAGGGGATCTTGCGTACATGCTCAGTTCCCAGCAAAGGAACTTGGGTTCAGAAGCCCAAAGGGGGAAGTGTCTTGTGCTCAGAGGTCAAAGGGCGCGCGGGGAGAGCAGCTCACGGCGCGCTGTCTCAGCCTTTCCCTGGGGTCCGATCCGTTCCCAGGATCCGCGCTCTCAGTCGCGTTCGCGGCCGCCGAGCGTGAGTGTAGACGCACCGCCACCCGCGCGGCGTGGGGATCCCGCCCCTCCTTCCACCGCGGAACCCGCGCTCCCTCCTCTGGCGGCCGCGGCAACAGACTTGACCTTCGGGTTCTTCCTCCGCGACCCAATTCCAGCCGCCAGGACCCACTCCCCCCGCGCCCGACCTGCCGTCGCGAGGAACGCGCGGCCCGGCCCAGTCCAGTGCGCAGACTCGGACCAGGCCCCGCCCCTCGGGCCCCGCCCGCCCCTC
>NW_005872008.1:43844-61925 GCF_000147115.1 Myotis lucifugus
CTCTGGGACCATAGAAGAGGTGCCTTTGGCGAGACCAAAGGGCCTTGGGGTGCAGGTTTGGCGGGGAACCCCGGGGGCGGGAAATTCCGGTGGGGGGTGCCGGGCCTTGGGGCGCCCGCGCCAGGGCCCAGGGCGCCAGGGCTGTGGGTCGCGGGCCCGGCCGGGGCTGGGGGCGGGGTGAGAAGTGCTTCGGCGGCCGGTGCCCGGAACTTGACTCCTGGAGCCGCTGCGCCGGAGGGGCCGGCGGGACCCCCCGCAGGCACGCTGCCTCGGTTGCCGTTTAGTTTTCTTTATCCTTCAGCCGTAACACCAAGATGGAAGGAATTGGGGTGCTTCACTGGCCTCCCCTGCCCGCGCTGGCGCAAGTTTTATCCTCACAGCCCAGCGGCCGCCCGCGGGGCACCGATGTGCGCGGAGAGACCGCGGGTTCCGCGGAGCGGGTGTCGGGAAGGTGCGCCGGCCGGGCGAGCTGCTGAGCCGCAGGCGCCGCTGCTCAACTTCCTCTCTCACCGCCCGGCTGGGTTCTGCTTTGTGTAACGGACTTGTCTCCTGACTGCAGCACCTGGCTACCCTGCTCCGTGGGCTGCTTTGATTACCTGCTGAAAATTTTTTTAAAATATATTTTTATTGATTTCAGAGAGGAAGGGAGAGAGAGAGAGAAACACCCATGATGAGAGAGAATCATGGATCAGCTGCCTCCTGCACTCCCCCCACTGGGATGGAACCCACAACCGGGACATGTATGTGCCCTTGGCCGGAATCGAACCCGAGACTTCAGTCCGCAGGCCCACGCTCTATCCACTGAGCCACACCAGCTAGGGCTAAAAATTTTTTTTAGCAAGTTTGAAAAATAACACCATTATATTAGCCACTTTAAGTTTGGCCTTTGGGAGAACTATACTTCCTGGAAGTCGTGTCTATATAACGAAATATAGTAGTTAGTCCCAAGTACTGAAGAGTGTTTTGAAGCAGTCTAACAATTTGTTCCAGAGAATTCAATACAATAGTTCCTTGATCTCTTTCACATTATTAACAACTTGTTTCTGTGAAATTTATATTGTAAGTGAAGTGATTAGAAGGATCTGGCACATTGTAAGAGAATGGTGTGATTTCCATAGTAAAATTGGTTATGCTCTGGTCCAAGATTTCTCTTCTGAAAAGTATTTCCTGTATTGTTTTGGATTAGAAACCACTAATAACAATGATTATGAGCCCTAGCTGGTTTGGCTCAGTGGATAGAGCGTCGGCCTGTGGACTGAAGGGTCCCAGGTTCGATTCCAGTCAAGGGCACATGCCTGGGTTGTGGGCTTTTTTTGCAGTAGCGGTGTGTAGGAGGCAACTGATCAATGATTCTCTCTCATCATAGATGTTTTTTTTTTTTTTTTTTCCATTCTTTTATTGATTTTCTACAGAGAGTAAAGTTGAGGAATAGAAAGCTAGAAACATCTATGAGAGAGAAAGCCGATCAGCTGCCTCCTGCACGCCCCCCACTGGGGATGTGCCTGCAACCAAGGTACATGCCCTTGACCGGAATCGATACCCGGGACCCCGAGTCCGCAGGCCGACGCTCTATCACTGAGCCAAACCGGGTTCTGCACATCATAGATGTTTTATCTCTCTATCCCTCTCTCTTCCTCTCTGAAGTCAATAATCCTATATAATAAAAGCCTAATATGCTAAGTGTCTGGTTGGCTGGTCAGCTGTTCAACCAATCAAAGCGTAATATGCTAATGATATGCTAAGGCCACTCAACCGCTTGCTATGATGTGCACTGACCACCAGGAGGCAGACGCTCCAGCTGTAGGTTAGCTTGCTGCTGGGGTCCAGCAGATTGGGGCTGAGCTAGATGGGCCGGACATGCCCTGGAGCCCTCCTGCGGTCCCTCACTGGCTGGCCAATCTCCCGCATCTCTCCCCAGCCCGATTAGGGGACCCCCTAAGGGGATGTTGGAGAGCCAGTTTTGGCCTGACGGCCGAACGACCGGTCGCTATGATGCACACTGACCACCAGGGGGCAGACGCTCATTGCAAGAGCTGCTCCCTGGTAGTCAGTACGCTCCCACAGGGGGAGTGCCACTCAGCCAGAAGCCGGGCTGATGGCTGGCGAGCGCAGTGGCGGGAGCCTCTCTTGCCTCTGTGGCAATGCTAAGGATGTCCGACTGCTGGCTTAGTCGGACATCCCCTGAGGGCTCCCGGCCTGTGAGAGGGTGCAGGTTGGGCTGAGGGACACCCCCTCCCCCCAAGTGCATGAATTTTGTGCACCAGGCCTCTAGTAATAATAATAAAAAAAATACATATATATGTAAAAACATGAATGTACTCAAAATCTGAAGTTTGTAGGTTTGCATTTTAGGAATTTGCAGTTAAGACTAAAATGGTTCTTCTGGTATACAAAAATGTTTCCATTTCTAATTAGTCTCTCATAAGATGTGTACGCAATGTATCAAAATTGTATTGATTAGAGACCTCTTCCAAAAAATAAACTTCAATCAAACTTTTGAGTCTCTGTAAGGTAGTCCAAATAAGATCCCTTCTTAAGTCTTCCCGCTTCATCTATTTAAAGCATGTGTGTTGAATTTTTATTTCTTCTGCAGAATGTTTAATTATTTGGGAAGAATAAGGAGGACCCAGAGTTTTGAGTGAAGGTGATTTTTAGGTGTTGACAGTTTCAAGGAGAGGAGGCCTCTAGCTTTTCCTCTTTAGTGTAGGGAGAGGTATTTTACTCCCGTGCTGCTTGTCTCGGAAGGTGTTTTGTAGTCCTCTTTGAGCTCTATATCACATATTACTGGTTGTGCTGAAATGAAAACTTTGTTCTTTCTGATATAGGAAAGGTTCATACTATTTCCAGAATTTCTGAATGTTTCTGCAGTGTTGTTAGGTCACATAGTCTCTTTGACTTCTGACATTTTGAGCATAGATGTTCTCTTTTTTCACTATATTTATTGTTGGAAGTCTTAAGTGTGACTTCAGGTGGTCTAAGTGGTGAAGAACTTCAAATCCATAGGTTTCACACATTTATTGAATTTAGTTCTGTCACCATCTCATACATGTTTTTTCTTTGTCATTGAAGTGAGATGAATATTATTCCAGCCTATTGTTAATTAGTTTATTGATTTAGCACTGAAAATCTTTAGTCTCCTGCCCTCTTGCAATATTGGATGTATGCAGATGGAGACGTTGGCATAAGTCATATGTTCTGGGCAACATAGGCCCAATTCACTAATTCATTCATAGGCTCAGTTTATTAAACCATTGTGGGACTTAAACTGGTTGGAAAAATACTTGTGCTGCAATGCTTGTTATTAAACAAAAGACATGCTCAGCCCCGTGTGTGTGTGTGTGTGTGTGTGTGTGTGTGTGTGTGTGTTTTAACCAACCCAGAATATTGTGTAATGCTTGTGTAAACACTTGTATGTGAAGAGAGTGGCTAGTAAAGAAACTACTGGGCAGGGGAGTGGAGAGAGAAATCATATAAATTTCCTTAAGTGTAGATTTAGAAGTATGAAGGTATTGGTTTAGTGAGACACTCAAAATTCCATTATGAAGTAGAGCAGGAGGTGGCAAACCTTTCTGTCAGGGGACAAATAGTAAATATTTTAGGCATTGCTGTCCACATACTCAGTCCCATATTCTTGGATGTTGTTTTTACAACACTTTTAAATGTAAAAGCCACCCTAGCTGGTTTGGCTTAGTGGATAGACTCTATCCGATAGAGTGTTGGCCTGTGGACTGAAGGTCCCAGGTTTGATTTCGGTCAAGGGCACGTGCCTGGGTTGCAGGCTCGATCCCCAGTAGGGAGCGTGCAGGGGGCAGCTGATCAATGATTCTCTCTCATCATTGATGTCTCTCTCTCTCTCTCTCCCTTTCTGAAATCAATAAAAATATATTTTTTAAAAACGTAAAAGCCATTCTTAGCTTGCAGGTGTACAAAAAGCTGTAGGCTGTAGTTTACCCACTTCTGAAGTAGAGCATCATGCTGGCAGAATTTTAGGTGTATACTATGTTTTTATTTTAAATAAGTTTACATCATTAAAACATTAAGGTGTTGATTTTTTAAAAAAATGGGATGTAATTTATTGGAAAATGCTTCCCCTTAAAGCAGGAGTTCAAAAAAAGTGTTTCCAGCTCCAGATTTCGAAAAATCCCAAGCCTGCGACTCCTGGGTGAGTGGTGGAAAGACATCTCTAAAATGTTTTAATTATCATCATGTGCATCATTTAATCAATTGAATAAGTAAAACAATCAAACCAAATAACATTGCTTGAAACTTAAGTTAAAAAAAAAAACCGTATAGGGAGGCGGTTAGCTCCACAGGCCACACACCCAAAGGGAGGTTTTGGCGGGCACCAGATCCTACGGGTGGATTTTGCTTTGTGTGGTTAGCTCTTGCACAGCAACTCATACCATGTGGTCGGGGCCAAGCCTCATAGTCAGCCAGGCTGAAGGCCAGTCCCATCCACAGGAGGTCAAACAGCAATCAAGACAACTACAATAGGAGGGCTCACAACCCACACAGAAACTCTTCTGGAGCACCCAGCCTAAGTGATCAGGGAGACTGCCACTGAGCCCCACAGGACACCTGCTACATAAGGCCACCCTACCAAGACTGGAACACACAGCAGATTGACCTGATACACAGAAATAAATACACAGAGACAGCCAAAATGGGGAGACAAAGAAGCATGCTCCAAATGAAAAAACAGGAGAAACCTCCAGAAAAAGAATCTACCAGATCTAGAGTTCAAAACAATGGCTATAAGGATGCCCAAGGAACTTAGGGGAAGAGTGGATGAACTCAGTAAGAACTTAATGCAAGAGATACTAAGCATAAAAAAGGACCAGTCAGAAATGAAAAATACAATATCTGAAATGAAGAATACACTAGAAAGCCCTGGCTGGGTGGCTCAGTTTATAGGAACGTTGTCCTATACACCAAAAAAGTTGCAGATTTGATTCCCGATCAGGGCATATACCTAGGTCAGTGATGGCGAACCTATGACAGGCGTGTCAGAGGTGACACGCAAACTCATTTTTTTGGTTGATTTTTCTTTGTTAAATGGCATTTAAATATAAAATAATAATCAAAAATATAATCTTGTTTACTATGGTTGCAAATATCAAAAAATTTCTGTATGTGACACGGCACCAGAGTTAAGTTAGGGTTTTTCAAAATGCTGATACGCCGAGCTCAAAAGGTTCGCCATCACTGACATAGGTTGTGGCTTTGATCCCTGGTCAGGGTGCATATAGGAGGCAACCAATCAATGTTTATCACATCAATGTTCCTCCCTCCCTCCCTCCCTCTCTCTCCCTCTTTCAAATCAAACATATCCTAAGGTGAGGATTAAAAATACACTTGAAGGACTCAAAGGCAGATTAGATGAAGCAGAGGATCAAAGCAGTGATTTGGAAGATAAGGTAGCAGGAAATATCCAATTAGAATAGCAAAAAGAAAAAATAACTTTTTTAAAAAATGAGGAACATTTAAGGGACCTCTGGGACAACATGAAATGCAACAACATCCCCATCATACGGATACCAGAAGGAGAAGAGAGAGAGCAAGGGATTGATAACCTATTTGAAGAAATAATGACTGAAAACTTTGCAACCTGATGAAGGAAAAAGACACACAAGTCCAGGAAGTGCAGAGTCCCAAACAAGATGAACTCAAAGAGGCTCACCCTAAGACACATCATAATTAAAATAGCAATTAAAGATAAAGACAGAGCCTTAGCTAGTTTGGCTCAGTGGATAGAGCATCGACCTAGGGACCAAAGAGTCCCAGGTTCAATTCCAAATCAAGGGCATGTACCTTGGTTGCAGGCTCCTCCCCAGACCAGGCCCTGGCCCTGGCCAGGGCTCTTGCAGGAGGCAACCAATCAATGTGTTTCTCTCACATTGATGTTTTTCTCTGTTTTTCCCTCTCTCTTCCATTCTCCCTAAATTAATGGAAAAATATCCTTGGATGAGGATTAAAAAAAAACTGATAAAGACAGAATCTTAAAAGCAGCAAGAGAAAGATAGTTACCTACAAGCTCTCCTAAGATTGTCAGCCAATTTCTCAACAGAAACTCTGCCTGCCAGAAGATTGGGCTGAAATATTCAGTGATGAAATTAAAGATTTACATCCAGATTACTCTGCTCAGCAAGGCTATCATTTGAATTGAAAAAGTAAAGGGCTTCCCAGACAAAAAATGGCCAAAGGAATTCATCACCACCAAAACAGTATTTATAAGAAATGTTAAAAGGACTTTTTTAAGAAGAAAGAAAAAAAGAGGAACATAAATATGAATAATGAAGTGGCAGTAAATACATACACATAAATTTATTTATTCATTTTTAAAATATATTTTATTGATTTTTTTACAGAGAGGAAGGGAGAGGGATAGAGAGTTAGAAACATCAATGAGAGAGAAACATCGATCAGCTGCCTCCTGCACACCCCCTACTGGGGATGTGCCCACAACCAAGGTACATGCCCTTGACCGGAATCGAACCTGGGATCCTTGAGTCCGCAGGCTGACGCTCTATCCACTGAGCCAAACCGGCTAGGGCTAAATAAATTTATTTAAATCATAATTTTTCAATTATAGTTGACATACAATACATGAGTTGGCAACAATAGGTTTGCAGTTATAGTACACATAAATAATACAATGACTAAGAAATCTATATAAAAGGCTAAGCGACCTTCCAACTGTTCGACTGGTAGCTATGATGTGCACTGACCACCAGGGGGCAGACGCTCAACGCAGGAGCTGCTGAGCTGTGGTGACTTGGCAGTGGTGGTTCTTGGGTGACGTACCCTGGAGCCAGAGAGGAGGGAGCCCAATTCCAGGGTTTGTCACCCAAGAGCTGCCCTCTTGCAATCTGGAACCCCTTGGGGGATGTTGGAGAGCCGGGTTAGGCCCATTCCCCGCAGGTCAAGCCGAGGGACCCCACCTGCCGGAGGGACCCCGCTCACTCTGCAGACGCCCTTCGAGCCATGGCACTGCCCCGGGTGCAGCTGGCTAGGGAGGGACTGTAGGAGGTTGACTCCAGGGCGTGTCCAGCCCATCTCACCCAGTCCCACCCTGCCGGCCACCTTCTAATTAATTTCCTTTCAATGTGCATGAATCTGTGCACCAGGGCACCAGTATTAATATAAGAGTAAATTCTGTTTTATTTACTCACAACTATAAATCTACTTTTGCCCACCTCTGTATTATATTGGTTTCAGGTGTACACCCCAGTGATTAGACATTCTATAAGTTACTAAATGATCATCCTGATAAATCTTGTACCCATCTGACACCATACATAGTTATTACGATATTATTGACTATATTCCCTATGCTGTACTTTAACAGTCCTGTGACTGTTCTGTAACTATCTATTTGCACTTCTTAATCCCTTCACCTTTTTCACCCAACCCCCAAACTCCCTCCCAATCATCAAAATGTTCTCTGACTGTTCTGTTTGTTCATTTGTTTTTTTTAGATTCAATTGTATGTGTGTGTGTGTGTGTGTGTGTGTGTGTGTGTGTGTGTGTATAGTCATCTTATTATTCATATATTTGATTTTTCTTCTTTTTTAAAAAAAATATATTTTATTGATTTTTTTTATAGAGAGGAAGGGAGAGGGATAGAGAGTTAGAAACATCAATGAGAGAGAAACATCGATCGGCTGCCTCCTGCACACCCACCACTGGGGATGTGGCCGCAGCCAAGGTACATGCCCTTGACCGGAATCGAACCTGGGACCTTTCAGTCCGCAGGCCGAGCTCTATCCACTGAGCCAAACCAGTTAGGGCTGATTTTTCTTCTTAAAGAAGACTAATATTTTATGTAACGCTGGTTTGGCAGTGATGAACTCCTTTATCTTTTTCTTGTCTGGAAAGCTCTTTATTTCTCCTTCAATTTTAAGTAATAGCTTTGCTGGGTAGAATAATCTTGTGGATATCTTACTGGTTTTCTCTTGCTGCTTTTAAGATTCACTCTTTGTCTTTTAACCTTTTGTATTTTAATTATGATTTGTCTGGGTATGGTCCACTTTAGGTTCATTTTGTTTGGGACTCTGTGCTTCCTGGACTTGTGTGTCTTTTTCCTTTACCAGGTTAGGGAAGTTTTCTGTCATTTTTTAAAAAGTAATTCTTTATTGTTGAAAGTATTACATACATCCACTCCCTCCCCGCACCGAACCCCTCCAGCTCCTTCCCCCCCAGCATTTTTAAAAATAGGTTTTTAATTTCTTACTCTCTCTTCTCCTTCACTGTTTTGATTCTCGGCTTCATCTTCCCTACTGTTGATTCCCTGTAAATTATTCTTTTTATTTATGTATGCTGCAAACTTGAGCAGAAGCCAGTAATCATTTTATTTTTATTTTTTAAAATATATTTTATTGGTTTTTTACGGAGAGGAAGGGAGAGGGATAGAGAATTAGAAACATCGATGAGAGAGAAACATCGATCAGCTGCCTCCTGCACACCTCCTACTGGGGATGTGCCCACAACCAAGGTACATGCCCTTGACTGGAATTGAACCTGGGACCTTTTGGTCCACAGGCCGACGCTTTATCCACTGAGCCAAACCAGTTAGGGCAGCCAGTAATGATTTTAAATATAATTGGATTAAGTGCTCCAATCAAAAGACATAGAGTAGCCCTGGCTGGGTGGCTCAGTTGCTTGGACCTGTACACCAAAAGGTTGTGGGTTTGAGTCCCTGTAATGACATATATCTAGATTGTGGGCCTGATCTGATCCCCGGTTGGGGTGCGTACGAGAATCAACTGTGCAATGTTTTTCTCTCATATTGATGTTTCTCTCTCTCTCTCTCATCAATAAAAGCATATCCTCTGGTGAGGAAAAGAAAAAAAGACATAGAGTATCTGAATTGCTAAAACAAAACCCATATATATGCTGTTTCCAAGAGACTTACTTTAGACCAGCGGTTCTTAACCTGTGGGTCGCGACCCCTTTGGGGGTCGAACGACTCTTTCACAGGGGTCGCCTAAATACATCCTGCATATCAGATATTTACATTATGATTCATAACAGTAGCAAAATTACAGTTATGAAGTAGCAACAAAAATAATTTTATGGTTGGGGGTCACCACAACATGAGGAACTGTATGAAAGGGTCGCGGCATTAGGAAGGTTGAGAACCACTGCTTTAGACGAAAGACACACACAAACTGAAAGTCAAGGGGTAGAAAGATTTCATGCAAACAAAAACAAAAAGAGCTACGGTAGCAATACTTATATCAGACAATATAGACTTTAAAAGAAAGACTGTAGTAAGAGACAAAGAAGGACATTTCATAATGGTAAAGGGATCAATCCAACAAAAGGGTATAACCCTTGTATACATTTTTGTCTGCAACATAGGGGCACTGAAATACATAAAGCAAATATTGATGGACATAAAGGGAGAGATCAACTGTAATACAGTCATAGTAGGGGACTTGAACACCCTTTGACATCAGTGGGCAGGTCTTCCAGACAGAAAATCCAAAAGGAATTACTGTGGCCTCAAATGACACATTATAACAGATGGATTTAATTGTTATTTTTAGAGCATTTCACCCTAGAGAGCAGTAGAATATGTTTTCTCTTCATATGCACAGGGAACATTTTCTTTAAAAAAAAAAAATATTTTATTGATTTTTTTTACAGAGAGGAAGGAAGAGGGATAGAGAGTTAGAAACATCGATGAGAGAGAAACACCGATCAGCTGCCTCCTGCACACTCCCTACTGGGTATGTGCCCGCAACCAAGGTACTTGCCCTTGACTGGAATTGAACCCGGGACCCTTCAGTCCGCAGGCCGACGCTTTATCCACTGAGCCAAACCGGTTAGGGCCACAGGGAACATTTTCTACAATAGATCACTTGTTAGTCCACAAAACAAGTCTCAGTAAATTTAAGAAGATTGAAATCATAACAAGTATTTTCTCTGATATAGTGGTATGAAAAGATAAATCAATTACTAGGAAAAAAACACACACCTGAAAAACACACAAACACATGGAGGCTAAATAACATGTTACTAAACAATGAATAAGTTAACAGTGAGATGAAGAAGGAAATCAGAAGATACAGTGAGACAAATATAAGTGAAAAAAAGCAACCCCAAATCTATGAGTCATAGCAACAGCAGTTCTAAGAAGCAAATTCATAGCAATACTAGCCTACCTCAAGAAACAAGAAAAATCTTAAATAAGCAATCTAACCTTACATCTATAGGAACTAGAAAAAGAACAACAAAAAAAGCCCAAAGTGAGTAGAAGTAAAAAAATAAAGATCAGAGCAGAAATAAACAAAATAGAGTAAAAAAAAAAAATCAATACAAAAGATCAGTGAAGCAAAGAACTGGTTCTATGAAAAGATAAACAATATCGATAAACCTTTAATCAGACTCATCAAGAAAAAAAAAGGACCCAAATAAATTTTAAAAAGTGAAGAAGAAATAATGAACACTACAGAAATACAAAGGATTATAAGAAAATACTGTTAAAATTATATACCAACAAATTGAACAATCTGAAAGATATGAATAAATTCCTAGAAACATACAATCTTCCAAGATTGAATTGAGAAAAAACAAAACCTGAACATACCAATTACAACCAACAAAATTGAAGCAGTAATAAAAAAAATTTCCAACAAACAACATTCTGGATTGGATGGCTTCACAGATAAATTTACCAAATATTTAAGAAAGAACTAACACCTATCCTTCTATGTGAGGTGATGGATGTCAACTAAATTTACCGTGGTAATCATTTCGCAGTATATACTAGTACATATATCAAATCATTATTTTGTACACTCAGTACCTGCTCCTACCCACCTGCCTCCCCACCAAAAAAAGCACCTTGAGTTAATTAACATCCTATATTTTGGAAGTAAGATGCAAATGATAGAATGTATGAATCAGCATATATTAAAAACATTTTTATTGATTGATTTCTGGAGAGAGAGAGGAAGGGGAGGAGAGAGAAACATCAGTTTGTTGTTCCACTTATTTATTTATTCTTTGGTTGTTACTTGTATGTGCTCTGACCGAGGATTAAACCTGAAACCTTGGTGTATCCAGACAGTGCTCTAACCAATGAAGCTCCCCAGCCATGGCTGAATCAGTGTATTTCATTGGACTTCTTATTCCCTTTCTTGCCTTTCTTCCTATGTTTGCCTGGTCACTAAATCCCAAGCAGAGTGCTTGGTGTAAATTCTTATCCTACAGGAGATTATGTTATAGTGATAAGTGACCACATAAGTGTGTACAGAGTGATAGGAGATCTCAAGTTTAAATACAGCGTACATATTTCTTCTGTGCTTATCTGAGCTTCTTAAGATTGTAAGCTTCTCGGGACGGCAGCTGGAGGCTGCTTATCTGCTGCATTGTCCAGTCTGGAGGTCTTACACAATAGTAAGTGCTTTGTAAATATTTGTTACCAACGTATTTACTGAAAGGGAAGGGTATTGAGATGGGAATGATTTTAATTACATTAAACGGACTTATTTCTTGCTGTAGCCCTTTAGTGATATCATCCGTCCGTCCGTCCATCCACCCATCCATTCCTTCCCTTTTTTAAACATTTATTTTATTTTTTATTTGTTTATTTAGTTTTTAAACATAATGGTTTTATTTATTTTACTTTTTAAATCTATTTTTTAATTGATTTCAGAGAGGAAGGGAGAGGGAGAGATAGAAACATCAATGATGACAGAGAATCATTGATCAGCTGCATCCTGAATGCCCTCTACTGGGGTTAGAGCCCACAACCCAGGCATATGCCCTTGGCAGGAACGAACCCAGGATCCTTCAGTCCACAGGCTGACACTCTATCCACTGAGCCAAACAGCTAGGGCTATTTATTTCTAAAAATATATTTTCATTGATTTCAGAGAAGAAGGGAAAAGGAGAAAGAATAGAAACATCAGTGATGAGAAAGGATCATTGATTGGCTGCCTCCTGCATGCCCCCTACTAGGGATCAAGCCTGTGGCCTTGGCATATTCCCTGACCAGGAATTGAACCGTGACCTCCTGGTTCATAGGTCGACACTCAACCACTGAGCTACATTGGCCAGGCCTATTGATTTAGGTAGCATAGAAAGGGAGGGAGGGAAGGAAGAAGGGAGGTGGGAAAGAGAGAAGGAAAGAGAAAAAGAAACATGGATGTGAGAGAGACACATTAATTGGTTGCCTCCTACATGTGCCCCTACTGGAGTCGGGGATTGAACCCACAACCAAGATATGTGCCCTTGATTGGGAAATGAACCCATCACCATTCAGGATGCGGGCAGATGCTCTAACCGCTGAGCAGCACCAGCCAAGGCTATCATCCGTTTTTTATAGATGAGGTAGGCCGAGAGGTTCTGTAAGTTAGTAGTGGAGACGGACTTGGATTCAAGCATTACGCACCATGGAAGGTTTAGTTGTTTTCTCCGTACAATACCTTCTTGGGTGTATATAACAAAGTCCATAACACAAGCCATTCAGAAAGTGACCTATGTGGGCACACAGCAGCATTGCACACATGAACAAACGCCTGCCAGTCACACAACCAAAGTGGTGTGGCTCAGCAGATAGAGTAGAGTGTCAGCCTGTGGACTGAAGGGTCCCGGGTTCGATTTTGGTCAAGGGCATGTGGCCAGATTTCGGGCTCCATCCCCAGTGGAGGGCATGCAGGAGGCAGCCGATCAATGATTCTCTCTCATCATTGATGTTTCTTTCTCTATTCTATCTCTCCCTCTCCCTTCCTCTCTGAAATCAATAAAAATATATATAAAAAGAGAGTGTTTAATTAGTACCATTCAACACAATATCTTACCTACTTTTAAGTTAAGGGTTTGTGTCTCTTCAAATTATGTGTACTGGCCCTAGCTGGTTTGGCTCAGCGGATAGAGCTTCCACCTGTGGACCAAGGTCCCGGGTTCGTTTCTGGTCAAGGGCACATACCTTGGTTGCAGGCTCCTCCCTGGCCCAGGCCCTGGTTGGGGCTCGGGCAGGAGGCAACCAGTGATGTTTCTTTCACATTGATGTTTCTCTCTGCCTTTCACTTTCTTCCACTCTCTCTAAAAATCAATGGAAAAATATCCTTGGGTGAGGATTAAAAAAAAATGTGTACTGGTTAATTTGCATAGAGGTTTGTACACCCTATTTTCCCATCACATTTAATTCAAGTTATCTGTGCTAACATTTATACTTTTACTAGAGGCCCAGTGCACAACATTCATGGCGGGGGGCGGGGGTCCCTCAGCCCAGCCTGTGCCCTCTTGCAGTCCAGGACCCCTCTGGGGGGATGTCGACTGCTGGCTTAGGCCCACTCCCGCCACTGCTGCTGTGCTTGCCAGCCATGAGTCCGGCTTCTGGCTGAGCGGTGCTCCCCCTGTGGGGGCAGCTCCTGCATTAAGCGTTTGCCCCCTGGTGGTCATTACATGTCATAGGGACCGGTCGTTCCACCATTCGGTCTATTTGCATATTAGGGTTTTATTATATAGGATTCCATTACTCTCCCTCACTAGAGCTCCTCAGGACCCAGGCTTTGCCTGAACTTCAGTTCCTGTGCCCAAGATATAGCACTTAGAGTGAAGTGCAACCGTTTTACTTAAAGTGGGATCAGAATATAGTCCCTCTTTTTCTATATGATTAATTAGGAGGATATGGTAGAGAATATTTTTATTTTTAATTTAAAAAAATTTTAATGCTTAATTAAAGTAACATTATAAGTAATTTCACCCTTTTTTGTTATAAAGATATCACAGTCATTGTAAAACATGAAGTGTTGTTTTTATGCCTATTTAGATAAGCTTCCCCAAAGGATGTAACATTTTTAAAAAGTCCTTATGAAAAATGAGCTCAATTGAGCATTTCATGTGATTCATGATTGAAATGCTGCAAGGTCTGTAGAATAAAAGTAGTATTAGGCCAGGGAAGAAGGTAGTTTGCTCTGATCAGTCTGTGACTTTGGTTGAAGTTTTTGGTGATTCTTGCTATAGTAAAGCCGTTTTTAAAACAGAGTCGGGGAAAGTAGGTTTACAGCTGTTCATAAGGAAAATAATGCAATAATTAATAAATAATCATAAAAGAATAAACTGTGTCTTGCGTACTCACAACTGTAACTACCTTACCCCGCCCTGTATGTTAGGCAGCAGTACACCTGGTGAACCTGGTAAGTCATGAGCAGATTGGTCCGACTCCTCACTTTCACTAGCGTTCATGTTATATTCAAACATACAGTAACATTTATACAATGAAAAATTATTTCTCTAATGACCATCCCAGAACATTAAAAGAAAAATGGACTAAGTATTAGTTTGAAAACTGAGTCTGAACTTCAGTCACATTTTCTAAGCTGTTAGTTCTGATCGACATTAGGTTTGTCAGAAGAGGGGATTACAACAAGCAAGTCATTGTGACATGTTTTCCTGATTAGCACATTCTGTGCTGGAAGGAAGTAGGTGGGAGTAGTCAACAAGGAGCCCTGGAAGCCCGCTCAGCTCGGCCCCATGTTCCTTCCTGCGGCAGGTCCAGAAAGAGGACGGGAAGGGTGCTTATGAGGGCATCAGTGGTGGCCCCTCTGGGGGTGCAGGCCCTGGGGGAGATGCCGCCCCCATCTCAGAAGCTCCGGGCTCCCTCAGAGGAAATCAGCAATGGCTCTGCAGCTGTTGAGACGGATGTTGAGTCCTGTCTAGTCGACTCCGCTGCCTGGGCACTCGTGTAAACACACGACTGCTGCCTTCCCCCGGCTCTGGGCTCAGCCATGGGGAAGCCTTAAGGTGAGGCCAGTGCATTGGTCCTTCAGTGAGTGGGACAGGATCCTGATTCCTGCCTCCTCCTTCCTTAGACCCACTGGAAGAGCAGGACACCAGTGTAGCCCTCTGTAGAAAACAATTTATGAGCCATAAAATATACAGGACAAAATGTACCGGTCCTTGTACGCTCATGCTCCCAAATGACCGCCCTCCAGAGCAGAGGTACCTCGTATCTAAAATGTGGGGCCGCCACTTCAGTCCTTATCCTTTTCCCGAAGTGCTCTGCGGAGGTTGGATGGACAGCATTGTCTTTCAAAGATTTATTGACTTGATTAAGTGGTTGACTATAGCGTTTACAAAGACTGATAACCAAGTTCTAATCATCCCTCAGATTGTAGTATCATAGCTGCTGATACATGAAAAGCTCACATGTGTCTTATGAGAATGAAACTGAGATTCAGAGAGATTAAGTAACATGTCTGAGCCGCCCAGCTAATACTTTTGTGTGTGTGTGTGTGTTTTAACTATTTTTTTAAAAAAATATATTTTATTGATTTTTACAGAGAGGAAGGGAGAGGGATAGAGAGTTAGAAACATCGATGAGAGAGAAACATCAATCAGCTGCCTCCTGCACACTCCCCACTGGAGATGTGCCCGCAACCAAGGTACATGCCCTTGACCGGAATCGAACCTGGGACCCTTGAGTCCGCAGGCCGATGCTCTATCCACTGAGCCAAACCGGTTAGGGCTGTGTATGTGTTTTTTTTATGTGGATCTTGAACTGGTATTCAGACTCTGTTAAGTGATTTCTTTTCTTTTTTTTTCAGACCAGACAAATTTAGTACTTTAAATTTCCTGAGGCTATAATCTGCCACTTGCTGGCTTAACTTAATTTCCTATATTAAAGACTTTTACTTTTCTTTCAAACAGAGCAACCAACTTGGTAGGAGAGAAACATGCTTCCTGTTAAGTGATTTCTTATAAACCAGTGCTTCTTATAACATAAATTCAGATCATCTGGAGCAAGCATGTCAGACTCAAAGGCTAACACGGGCCAAATAAAGAAGGTGCAAGTGTATGTGGGCTGCAAATAAACAAAAGCTTCAATTTTTATAGAAACGTAGGTTTATTTCGGGAGAGACATGCTGAACACAAAGGGCTGAAATAAATGAGTCGTTAACATAAAATAAAGGAACATTTTAATAACAATATTTTTTCTTGAACATGAACTTACCAGACACTGAATAACCACACAAATTAATAAGTGTAACACAAATAAACCTATTTTTCTTGTTCTCCGAAAGTGAAATATTTCCTGTTGTGCACACCAAACAAGTCAGTCCAAGACTAATGACGTGGCCATCAGCTGCTAAAATATTCGCTGCTGGTGTTAGTGGAGAGAAATGGTGCGCCTGCGCGTAAGGCGCCTAAGGGAAATGGATGCAACATGATTATAGTAACAGTCATTAGCAAACATTGTAGTTCGTTATTAATAACTGGAGGCCCAGTGCAATTCGTGCACTGGTAGGGTCCCTAGCGGCTGCCAACAGGGGCCTTTGTCCCTTCCCCCAGCTGGCCCTGCCCCCTGGTCGAACTCCTGGACAACTCCCGGTCCAGGGGACAATTTGCATACTATGCTTTTGTTATATAGGATTATGTATAACAGGATATTTAAAAATTAAGTTATGAAATTTTTATTAAAACGTTTTTTACATACCATTATATTGGCTGGGCCGCAAAAATACTTGTTGTGGGCCACGACTTTGACATGCTTGCTCTGGGGATATTGTTAAAATATACAATCTGAGTAGATCTGGGTGGGGCTTGAGATTCTACATCTCTGACCAGCTCCCAGGGGAAGTCTGCAGCTGGCCCAGGGACCCCACTGGAAGGCAGGGCTCCATACCACAGGTGCTTTAATTTTAGACTTGACAGGTTTTGTTTTGTTTTTAAAGAAATGGCAATAGCCCTGGCCGATTTGGCTCAGTAGAGTGTCGGCCTGCTGACCGAAGGGTCCTGGGTTCAATTCCAGTCAAGGGCAAGTACCTTGGTTGCCAGAGGGCACGAGGGAGGCAACCAATCGATGTGTCTCTCTTACATCAGTGTTTCTCTCTGTCTCTCCCTCTCCCTTCCACGTTCTAAAAATCAATGGAAAAAATGTCCTCGGTTGAGGTTTAAAAAGTAAATAAATGACTTTGAGCATGTTTTCATGTGTCTCTTGGCCTTCTGAATGTCCTCTTTCGAAACGTGTCTATTTAGGTCCTTTGCCCATTTTTTGATTGGATCATTTATCTTCCTTTTGTTAAGTTGTATGAGTTCCCTGTAAATGTTGGAGATTAAACCCTATCGGCAAATATGTTCTCCCACGCAGTGGGCTTTCTTGTTGTTTGGTTGATGGTTTCTTTTGCTGTGCAGAAGCTTTTTATTTTGATGTAGTCCCATTTGTTTATTTTCTCCTTAGTTTCCATTGCCCTAGGAGCTGTATCGTCAAATATATTGCTACGACAAATGTCTGCTATTTTGCTGCCTATGGATTCTTCTAAGATTTTTATGGTTTCCCATCTTATGTTTAAGTCTTTTATCCATTTTGAGTTTATTTTTGTGTATGGTGTAAGTTGGTGGTCTAGAGATGCAAATCAAAACAACAATGAGGTACCATCTCACACCTGTCAGAATGGCTATCATCAACAAATCAACAAATGACAAGTGCTGGAGAGGATGTGGAGAAAAAAGGAACCCTCCTGCACTGCTGGTGGGAATGCAGACTGGTGCAGCCACTGTGGAAAACAGTATGGAATTTCCTCAAAAAATTAAAAATGGAACTGCCGTTTGACCCAGTGATCCCACTTCTAGGAATATATCCCAAGAAAACAGAAACACCCATCAGAAAGGATATATGCACCCCTATGTTCATAGCAGCACAATTTACAATAGCCAAGATTTAGAAACAGCCTAAATGCCCATCAGCAGATGAGTAGATTAGAAAACTGTGGTACATCTACACAATGGAATACTATGCTGATATAAAAAAGAAGGAACTCTTACCATTTGCAACAGCATGGATGGAACTGGAGAGCATTATGCTAAGTGAAATAAGCCAGTCAGAGAAAGATAAATATCACATGATCTCACTCATTTATGGATAATAAAGAACATTATAAACTGATGAACAAAAAGATAGAGGCAGAGAAGCATCGAACAGACTGTCAAACTACAGCAGGAAGGCTGGGGAGTGTTGGTGGGGGGGGGGTAAGAGATCAACCGAAGGACTTATATGCATGCATATAAGCATAACCAATGGACACAAGACACTGGGAGGGGGGTGAGGGCATGTGCTGGGGGGGG
>NW_005872008.1:62025-129521 GCF_000147115.1 Myotis lucifugus
GCCACGGAGGAGGTCAATGGGGAAAAAAAGGAGACATATGTACTACTATTTGTAATACTTTAAACAATACATAAGAATAAATAAATAAATAATTTGAAGTAAAAAAAAAGTAAATAAATGAATGGGAAGAAAGCATCCCTATTAATGCTTTAAGGTTTTAGTTATTATGTTCTTAAATTTTTATAAAATTATACATTTTTAAGTAAAAGTGGGATTTTTAAGCAAAGTTGGTTCCAGAAGTTTTTCTTTTTTTTTTATTTTTATTTTTTAAATATATTTTATTGATTCTTTACAGAGAGGAAGGGAGAGAGATAGAGAGCCAGAAACATCGATGAGAGAGAAACATCGATCAGCTGCCTCCTGCACATCTCCCACTGGGGATGTGCCCGCAACCCAGGCACATGCCCTTGACCAGAATCGACCCGGGACCCCCCAGTCCGCAGGCCGATGCTCTATCCACTGAGCCAAACCGGCTTCGGCAGTTTTTCTTTTTTAAAAAATTGCTACATTATGGAGATTTTCTATGTTAATAACACTTATATGTCTTCTTGAATTGAAAAAAAATTTTTAATCCTCACCCTAGGATACGTTTTTTTAAAATTGATTTTTAGAGAGAGAGGAAGGCAGAAAGAGAGAGGGAAACATCAATGTGAAAAGAAACATCGATTGATTGCCTCCTGGGGCTCGAACTCGAAACCTAGATATATGCCCTGACCAGGAATCGAATCCGCCATATTTTGGTGTATGGGATGATGCTCCAACCAACTGAGCCACCTGGCTTGGGCTTCTTGAATTCTTTTTTAAGGACTTACTTAATATATTTATATTGCTTATTTTCTAGGTTATTTTTTATTATTAATATTAGAAACAATGCTTTAATGACTATCCATTATGCAATTTCTAAATATTTCTTTTTTTAAAAAAAATATATTTTATTGATTTTGTACAGAGAGGAAGGGAGAGGGACAGAGAGTTAGAAACATCGATGAGAGAGAAACATCGATGAGCTGCCCCCTGCACCGCCCCCACTGGGGAAGTGCCCGAAACCAAGGCACATGCCCCTGACCGGAATCGAACCTGGGACCCCCCAGTCCGCAGGCCGACGCTCCATCCACTGAGCCAAACCGGTTAGGGCCTAAATATTTCTTTAGACTAAACTCCTAGAAATGCAATAGGCTGAGTCAAAGGAATCATACATTAAACTTTAAAAAATACATACTATATCAAACTAAATAACTTGACATGTGCTGACATCTTAACCATGCAGTTTTTTTTGTTTTATTTATTTATAATTTTTATTCTTTTTTTTTTTTATTGATTAAGGTATTACATATGTGTGCATATCCCAACCATGCAGTTTTTATACATGGATTCTATTTTTGTGTTTGTTTTGTTAATCCTCACCTGAGGATATTTTTTCCATTGATTTTTAGAGAGAGTGGAAGGGAGAGGGAGAGACAGAGAAAGAGAAACATCAGTGTGAGAGAGACACATCCATTGGTTGCCTCCCGCATGCGCCCCAACAAGGGGCCAGGAATCAAGTCTGCAACCCAGGTACGTGCCCTTGACTGCAATCGAATGTGGGATCCTTCCGTTCATAGGCCAACCACTGAGCAACTGGCTAGGGCTACTTTGTCCTTTTAAAAATAGAATGCATGCCCTGGCCGGTTTGCTCAGTGGTTAGAGTATCGGCCCACCGACTGAAAGGTCGAGGGTTTGATTCCAGTCAAGGGCACATACCTCGGTTGCAGGTTCCCTAGCCCCAGGATGGGGTGTGGGGGAGGCAACCAATCCATGTGTCTCTCTCATGTCAATGTTTCTCTCTCTCTCTCTCTCTCTCTTCCCCCTTCCATTCTCTCTAGAAATCAATGGAAAAAATATCCTCAGGTGAGTATTAAAAAAAAAAAAGTAATTCTCTGATCAGGCATATTAGAAAAATTCCAAACCAAACACTTAGAACAAACTAGAGGTGAAATGATTAACATCACATGTGGATGTCTGACCCTAGTTGCCATCTACTGTGTATTAGGACAGTGTGGCGCCTGTGTGGTCTCAAGTCCCTCCCCACTCCCAGCCCCCTGCTTGTCTTCTCAGGGATTAAGTAGTAGTTTACCTAAGACCCCCACCGAGCTGCCCAGAGCCCTGGGTGTGCCCTCACTACAGCACCAGAGCGCAGTGTGCGCGCGCTGGGCAGTCTGTAACGCCCTAGCACCTGTTAGAGTTTGTGTTCGATACAGTGTGAGTTGGCAAGGTGCCATGTTTTCACTAAGGTACCTGAGATAACTAGGAATCAGCTACCATATTTAAGTCAAGAAACTAGACAAGGGTTGTGGGTGGAAGATTTTTTTTTTGGAGGGCAGTATGCTAATATACATATTTGCACTTGTACAACTGATAAATCTTCAAGTTTCCGAAACTTGAAATTTTAAGAAGACTTTAGGAAATTAAAGTCTTATGAGAATTTAGAAATTACTTGATCTCTTTTATTTGTAGAGTTAGAAATTGAGAGATGAACAACTTGCCTAAGGTCACGTAGCCAGTTCCTGTCATACACCAGACTAGAACCCAGGGCTCCAGACTCCTAGTCTGGTGTCTCTTTTGCTATACTTCCTATTCTCTTGAGCAATATAAATTCTTTTAAAACTGTAATCCAATTTTACATGTTTATATGTAGCTCAACATACTGAATACTCATTTTTGAGTGCTTATTTTAATAATGTTTTAATTTATGAAATAGTTTGAAATGAAAAATGCTTCCATGGATAAGTTGAGGTCTACAGAGATGAAAAGTACTCAGTTATGCCTGGCCAGCTTGGCTCAGTGGTTAAGCATCAATCTATGAACCAGGAGGTCACGGTTGGACTCCCGGTCAGGGCACGTGCCCGGATTGTGGGCTTGATCCCCAGTGTGGGGTGTGCAGCCAAACAATGATTCTCTCTCATCATTGATGTTTCTCTCTTTCTCCCTCTCCCTGCCTCTCTCTGAACTCAATAAAAATATATTAAAAAAAGAGAATACTTAGTTATTCATAGTCCTATATGCTTACAGCTTTCTGCTTAATTAGAAATACAGGTTCCTTTGTGTTATCAAACATTGTGATTAGAATAGAATTAGTTTAGGCACTGTTCTCTGTAGCTTTTCTATTTTTCAAAAATTGAGCAGTTTTGAAGCATAATATACTTCTGTAGTGTGATCATAGCACTTTCCAAAATTTTTCTATTGATCATTGAGCCTTGGCAGAAGCAAAGAGTAGCCAGGCTGGTGAGAAAACTACTATGAATGGAGGATATGGCAGCTGCACAGGATACTGTTGGTCCCCAGAGCTAGGCACATTCTTCTTTTTGACATTGTTCTGCGCGATGCTGTAAATGTACAGCAGAGGTCAACAAAAAGCAGCCGTTTTTACTGTTGGGAGACATGGAAAGCAAAGCGAAGCTGGCCAAATAGAGATCAGACTAGACAGGGAAATATTTTATCTTGCAGAAATTATTTGGTGAATTTTTTAAAGTTAACTGTGACTGCCATTTAAAATTCACAGAAGTAACAAAGGCAGGCTGCTTTGGCCTTTAATATTTGTTAACTATTGGTTGATAATTTGTTGAATTATTCACAGAGCCTTTTTGGAACTTTTTTCCCTAGAGGTTATAAATATTTAAGGCATTTTTTTCTTTCCAGAAGACTTTAATATCCAAAGAGTAGTTCTACCTATATATTTTCTTTCTTTTTTATAAAAATTTAATTGTTTAAAGTATTACAAATAGTAGTACATGTGTCTCTTTTTTTCCCCTATTGATCTTCCCCCAGCCTCCCCTACCCCCCAGCACATTCCCTCCCCCCATCCCCCGCAGTGTCTTATGTCCATTGGTTATGCTTATATGCATGCATACAAGTCCTTCGGTTGATCTCTTACCTCACCCCGCCGCCCCCACCCTCCCCGGGCTTCCCGCTGTAGTTTGACAGTCTGTTTGATGCTTCTCTGCCTCTGTATCTATTTTTGTTCATCAGTTTATAATGTTCTTTATTATCCATAAATGAGTGATATTTATCTTTCTCTGGCTTATTTCACTTAGCATAATGCTCTCCAGTTCCATCCATGCTGTTGCAAATGGTAAGAGTTCCTTCTTTTTTACAGCAGCGTAGTATTCCATTGTGTAGATGTACCACAGTTTTCTAATCCATTCATCTGTTGATGGGCACTTAGGCTGTTTCCAAATCTTAGCTATGGTGAATTGTGCTGCTATGAACATAGGGGTGCATATATCCTTTCTGATTGGTGTTTCTGTTTTCTTGGGATATATTCCTAGAAGTGGGATTATATATATTTTCTTTATTGTCTGTGTTAGCATTGGAGATTCAAGTTGTTCGTGCAGTGCTGATTTCCCTGGTCAGACACTTAGTCTACAAATGATCTTTTACAAGGTCATATTCTGAGGCAGTGGTTCTCAACCTTCTGGCCCTTTAAATACAGTTCCTCATGTTGTGACCCAATCATAAAATTATTTTCGTTGCTACTTCATAACTGTAATGTTGCTACTGTTATGAATCGTAATGTAAATATCTGATATGCAGGATGGTCTTAGACGACCCTGTGAAAGGGTCGTTTGACCGCCAAAGGGGTCGCGACCCACAGGTTGAGAACCGCTGTTCTAAGGAGCGATATATAACACTCCTGGGAGATCCATAGTACTAATTTGAAATGCAAATTGATCAAGCATTTTGGAACATTTTTTAAACTTGTGATAGTGTAAATCTGGTATGTTATTGTGGAGTGTGATATAGTAACATTTATTGATTGCATGTTATAGGTTGGACAATGTATGTAAGATCAGAACAGTGTTAGTATAGTTTTTAGTTGTTGTTACTGAAAGGAAATATATCTTTTTTTCAGAGATTTTAGGCAAATATTACATTTAACATGATTGCGTGGTGTTAATACATTTGCCTTTAATTAGGAAGAATACATGGGTTCGTGTGTTTGGCCCTGGATATAAATGTAAATACTTTTATCGGGAGCTCTGTTTGGTTTGGACCTTTGAGGGGTGGCTCCTGTAGCGTTTGTAGGGTGTTGATCAGCCTGTCCTTGGCGGCCCGCTGTTTGTTCTCTGTTCCTTGGGTACCAGTTAGTCAGGGGCCATGCAGAATTGGGAAGGTAGCTGTGGCTTGGCCAGGATGGTCGGAATAATGGTATCAGTTTCTGGGAGTCAGCAAAGGGTTATGTGAGGTCTACCATTGCATCTTCAATAGATAATTCTGCCTGCCCTGTGTGTAAGCTGTGTGGACATGGGGAGGGGAACTGCACTTACTGAAAGCCTACTTTATTGGAAACTGTTCTTTCACAAATGTTTTCCTATGAGGTAGGTATCATCTCTTTCTACAGATAGGAGAATTGAGGCTCAGATGTTAAGAAATTTACTAAAGGTAAATGACTGATACAGGATATTAAAAATTTTTTTTATTGGTTTAGAGAGGAAGGGAGAGGGAGAGAGAGAGAAACATCAGTGATGAGAGAGAATCATTGATCTGCTGCCTCCTGCAGGTCCCCTACTGGGGATGGAGCCTGCAACCCAGGCATGTGCCCTGACCGGAAATCCAACTGTGACCTCCTGGTTCATGGCTTGATGCTCAACCATTGAATCACACCAAACAAGTGGCCCTTTTAAATTCTAATTGAAAATTTAAAAACATATTTTAGACTTCATCACAATGCCTTCTTGTTAATTTCCTGCCTGCTCCACATCTCTGTCTCAGTCACCCTTTCCACCTTGCTTTCTGCCTTTTTCTTTCGCTGAC
Organism: Myotis lucifugus; assembly: GCF_000147115.1. Classification (NCBI taxonomy): domain Eukaryota; kingdom Metazoa; phylum Chordata; class Mammalia; order Chiroptera; family Vespertilionidae; genus Myotis; species Myotis lucifugus. Next base: position 67,816 of record NW_005872008.1, read on the forward strand.
CTTTCTGTCCAAATTTGTTTCCACTTTAGGGCTGTTGGGTTAGTTTTTTACCTCTATTTTGGCTGCTCTTTTGCTGAGTCTACGTGGCCAACTCCTTCTTGTAATTTAAACTCTCAACCCAAATTTATCTCAGAAAGCTTTCCCTATTCACTCTTCTAAAGCATCCAGGATTTTCTTATTATACTACTCTATTCTCTGCATAGAACCTGATGTTTATCATGTTGATTTTTTAAAAAATTGTTGTTTCTGGCCTTATTCCTCTCAGATTGAGTTATTCTTGTATTATTATTTATTAATTATTGTATTATTTTCCCAAATAAACAACTGTAAAGCTATGTTGTCCCATCCTATATTTGTTGAATGGATACATTGAGAAAAATCAAAACCATCAGGTACAACTTTGTTTAATTCACTGCCTCCGTTTGTCTCTCTCTGGACCTGTCCTCACTCCTCTTCTTCATGTTTGAGAGGAAGGAGATGTGTTTTCTTTTAATGTGTGTAGAGTTTCTAGTTGTGCTGTAGATTCCATTTCCTGTTCAGTTTTCTCTGAAAATAAAAACCTTCTGTCACATGCCTCTTGTGATCCTTGCAGGTCCTGCTCTCTTAGTGCCAGTGTCAGCTTCCCCTTCTTCCTTCCATGGACTAACCCAGGGACCTACCATGTTCACATTTTTACATGTGAATATATATTCTGTAAGATATATTCTGAATTGTAAGCAGCTGACTTACAAGTGCGATTTTAGAATGTAACACTGACACAGGGGACTGTCTGCATTTGTTTTATTAAAGGTGAGTTCTTGACTCTGTTGCACTGAGAAGATACTTGTCTTCTGAGGCGGAGTCTTTTTTCTTGGCTGTGCCGTTCTCTTTTGGCCTGAAATTCTTGAGAGGATGAGCACTTCCTAAAGCCTTGAAATAATCATACATTAAATATTTTTGTTGATTCGTTTATGTTTTTTTGCTAGGCTTATCTGTAGGTCTGTTCTTTAAAGTTTAGGAAATGGTGTATATCTAGCTTTAGAAATTTAATACTGTCTCACTCATAATTTAAAGAGTCCCTGCTGAGTGTTCCTGAAATGGGAATTTTGCAGTTGTTCTCGATGGACCTGACAATCCCACTTCTGGGGGAATCCACCCTCAGGAAACAGTCTGACATACAGAAGAATGACATGCCACGGATGTTCATCTCAGTGACACTTGCAATACTTAAGACTTGAGAACAACGTAAATGATAAAACAGAGTGTGGGCAGTGATTAAGATATGGTATATTCATAGACTGCAACCATTTAGACATCTCAAAAGGTTTATAATGAGCTTCTGGTGACAAAAATATAGGTATTCTAAAATGTGAAATAATGAGTAAGACGTCAGAGTTCTGCAAATGTTAGACTAGGTTGTTTCAAATTAAATATACTGCCGACAACTAGAAAAGCTAGAAGATACAGAAAAGCTGTAAAAGCAGTGAGGAATTATGAGGCCAAACTCTGGAAGATGAGGAAAGCTCAGAGAGGTGAGCCTGGTGTTTGAGGCTGCCTTGCCGATGAGGCCATTGCTGATTCAGCCAAGGAGGACAAAACATTGGAATTAGAGCCTGTCAAAGTGGAGGGCCCTGGGAAACACTCTAGGTTTTTGGGTGGGGTCCCTGAGGACCTAAATCGTAGGAGTAAGGGTGAAACAGGTAGACCAGTCTTTTTAAGGACTGAAGCCCAGCTTTTAAATCTTCTCAATTCTGGATTAAGATGATCTGGGATTCCTAGTGTCCATAACCTATCTGCCTGCCAGTACCAAAAGTAAGTCCTTTCTGAATAACATCTTCAGTGGCCTCAGCTTGTCTCTCTACTTTTTTATAGATAACTAGTGGCCCGGTGCATGAAATTCGTGCATGGGGGGGGGTTTCCCCTCAGCCCAGCCTGCACTCTCTCCAATCGGGGACCCCTTGGGGGATGTCCGACTGCCAGTTTAGGCCTGATCCCTGTGGGACCACTGGCTTCTAACCGCTCACCTGCCTGCCTGCCTGATCTCCCCTAACCTCTCTGCCTGCCTGATTGCCCCTAACACCTCTGCCTGCCTGCCTGATTGCCCCTAACCTCTCTGCCTGCTGGCCTGATCAGCCCTAACTGCCCTCCCCTGCTGGCCTGATCTCGCCCCCAACTGCCCTCCCCCGCCGGCCTGGTCACCCCCAACTGCCCTCCCCTGCCAGCCTGATCTTGCCCTAACTGCTCTCCCCTGCCAGACTGATCACCCCTAACTGCCTCTGCCTGCCTGATCACTCCTAACTGCCCTCCCCTGCTGGCCTGATCTCGCCCCCAACTGCCCTCCCCTGCTGGCCTGATTGCCCCTAACCCCCTGCCAGCCTGATCTCACTCCCAACTGCCCTCCCCTGCTGGCCTGATCACCCCTAATTGCCTCTGCCTCAGCCCCCATCAACCTGGGTAAAGAAAGAATGTATGAGGAGAATTCTCAGCTTAGGTAATGGAGATACTACACAAATGTTTGTGCAGGTCTGTGATTGCTTGAATGGGTAACATGTAGAAGTAGTCCAGTTGGTTTTAATTTCTGTCAATAACAGTGTAAGCATTACCCTGTGCACCAAAAGTTGCCAATTCGATTCCCGGTGAGGGTACATGCTGGGTTGTGGGTTCGGTCCCCAATCGTAGTGCATGCGTGGGGCAGCCGATGGATGTTTTTCTCTCTCTTCCTTCTTCTCTTTCTGAAATCAATCAAAACGTATTTTTTAAAAATTTAAAAAAAGAAAAAAGAAATTACTGGCAAATTCTGAGAGACCTGCATTTATCTGAGAAGAAAGGGTATGTCAGTGAGCTCCATGCTTCCCTGGGTCCACAGCCTCTCTGCTCCCGCCCCCTAGTGGTTGTTCAGAAGCCATCCCTCCAGCACCGATTTACCTCCCGGCAGCCATCTTCACTTCCGAGCTTGAGAATTTTCTCGCTCTCAGGGAGTAAGCCATGCGTTCAGAAGGAATTTGCCATGTTTCATCGGCTCTTTTAGGCATGTGTGTGGATGTCCCCCACCTTCCCCGCCTTCCTGCTGCAGTTGTTTAGTCTGTTACATGTTGTCGGAATCATTAGCCTTCCATATGGTTTTACCCTTCTAGGGGAACCACTAAAAATGTGAATAGGCCCTGGCTGGTTTGGCTCAGTGGATAGAGCGTCGGCCTGTGGACTAAAGGGTCCCGGGTTTGATTCTGGTCAAGGGCACATGCCTGGGTTGTGGACTTGATCCCCAGTAGGGAGCGTGTAGGATGCAGCCAATCAATGATTCTCTCTCATCATTGATGTTTCTCTCTCTCCCTCTCCCTTCCTCTCTGAAATCAATAAAAATATATTTTTTAAAAAGTAAATTGATAGCCTGTGGACAGAGGGGTTATTGATCATTTCTTGTATTCTTATCCATTTTTCAGATTTCTGCAATAGCACATATTTTATATCTTTTTAAACTTAAAAAAGGAAATTGTCCTTAAGATCCTCCAAGTAATAGCCCTTCTTTTCCATTTGTTTCAGGTGGTGCGGCTGTGTCAGAACCCAAAGCTGGCGCTAAAGAACAGCCCGCCTTACATCCTAGACCTGCTGCCAGACACCTACCAGCACCTGCGCACTGTCCTGTCAAGATATGAGGGGAAGATGGAGACACTTGGAGAAAATGAGTATTTTAGGGTGTTCATGGAGAATTTGATGAAGAAAACTAAGCAGACCATAAGCCTCTTCAAGGAGGGTAAAGAAAGAATGTATGAGGAGAATTCTCAGCCTAGGTAATGGAGATACTACACAAATGTTGGTGCAGGTCTGTGATTGCTTGAATGGGTAACATGTAGAAGTAGTTCAGCTGGTTTTAATTTTCTGTCAACAAGAATGCAAAGCTGACATTTGATTTCAAGGTGGGGTTTATAGAAAAGGTTGCCTGGGGGATGTTGAACTGTTCCTTCCGTGCTGCGTGCAAGTCGGGACTTCCCTTCATCGATCTTTCGCAGGGGGCAGGTGCCGCTGTTGGAGTTCCTGAGGAGAAGTAAATTTGGGGGTGGGTGACAGTTTGAATGAAAGAGACTGGAGTGTTAAGCTGAGGTATAATAAGGGCAGATTTTGCCGGAGCTGTAGCATATTAGGTAAATTGTAAGTATGGGATAATAGGAAGACAAATTAAGGCAATAGTTTAGATAACTTTTAAATAAAAAGTAGTGACATAACATTTCTTTTATAGGTAAAGTGACATTTCAAATAGAATAGTTATTGGCAAATGGAAGTTAATTCAATAAATATCTGAGGGATCACTATATATTCTTTTATTCTTAAGTACCAAGAACTACATTGGCTGTCCTGTTACTGGTTGTTGGGAGCTACATGCTAGGAGAGAAGTAGGTTGATTATATCTGTGGGTATAGTTGTGTTTGGTTTTATTCAATTGAAAGTAAAGATTAACTCATCTAAAACAAGTAAAAAGTGTAAGTTCCACTAGTACTTTTTAAGGAATAAACTACTCTTGAGGAGTGACCTGAATTAGGGGCAGTACTTTCTGAGGGCATTAAGCAGTAACTTGCTACCTGGTATCCTTGTGCCCTTTGATGCTGCTGTTTTAGATTCTGTCTCTCACTTAACATTTGATGCACATCATTATTCCTATTATCTTTACTACCAGAAATCACTCAGGTTCGGTCCTGGACACTAGTCTTTTTCTTCTTTATTTACAAAGACGTCGGGTGACTAAATTCAATGTGTAGGAACCTTTGTGACTTCTAGTTTATATGAAAATGAACTTTTTCCTTTTAATTATTTTAATTTCATGACTTATGTTAAAACCTTGAGCCCTAACCGGTTTGGCTCAGTGGATGGAGCATTGGCCTGTGGACTCAAGGGTCCCAGGTTCGATTCCGGTCAAGGGCTTGTACCTTGGTTGCGGGCACATCCCCAGTGGGGAGTGTGCAGGGGGCACTGATCGATGTTTCTCTCTCATCGATGTTTCTAACTCTCTATCCCTCTCTCTTCCTCTCTGTAAAAATCAATAAAATATATTAAAAAAACAAAACAAAAAAACCCCCTTGACTATATGGACCTTAGCTAACTAGTTTTGTATAGTTGAGTTTAAAAATAAATAATTAAAAAATACAGTTTTACTTTATTAGGTACCAGAAGTTTCAAAATTTAGTTGCCATCTACAGTGAACTAGGTTCTGTTTAAATTCTCGGTGAAAAGAAGAGTTACGCATTTAATTATGATGCAACCTGATAAATGCTTTCGTAGAGGTGTGTACAAAATGCTGTGAGAATACAGTTTTGCTTAGTGGCTTTAGGGAGTGTGACAGAGAGAGGTGTTATTTGAGCTAGATTCTGAAGGGTAGGTATTTTCTAGGCAGAAGAGTGAAGAAAGGCCTTTAACACAGTGGCATGAAAACGTCAGCTCTGTGTGTTTCAGGACATGAGCAGTGTGGTTTGGCTAGAATTGGGGAGAGAGGTAAGCTGGAAATACAGGTTGGAATTGGATTGTAAAGAGCTGTTCTTTGACCTCTAAACCTTCTCCTATGGATAACAGGCTGCCATAAGAGAGTTTTTTCTAAAAGGGCGTTTTTTTCTTTAAGATTTTAAAAAATAGATTTTTAGAGAGAGAGGAAGGAAGAGAAATGATACCAAAATCTCAACAGTAGTTATTTCTAGGTATTGGAATTAGAGGTAATTTTAATTTTCTTTCTGTTTATATTTTCAACATTTTCTACAATGAATATGTAATCCACCAAATTATTTTTATTTTTTTTATTTTTATTTATTTATTTTTAATATATTTTATTGATTTTTTACAGAGAGGAAGGAGGAAGGGAGAGGGATAGAGAGTTAGAAACATTGATGAGAGAGAAACATCGATCAGCTGCCCCCTGCACACCCCCCACTGGGGATGTGCCCACAACCAAGGTACATGCCCTTGACCGGAATCGAACCCGGGACCCTTCAGTCCGCAGGCCAACGCTCTATCCATTGAGCCAAACCGGTTAGGTACCAACATGGATTCACAAGGGCAATCCTGTTGTTTATTACAGAACATGATCGGTTGACTCAGCTGAGCTCAGCGAACTTATATATGCCAGGTCCCTTGAAACAGCAAGGATGGATCGGCTCCCGGCAGAAAAGGAGAAGGTGAAGTTAACGGGGGTGAACACACACACTGAATTCCCAACACAGCCCTCTCCAGCTTCAGGACGCAGTGCTCGTAGACCAGGATCAGTCCTGAGTCACTGGGTTAACTGTAATACGTGACAGTAACATGTTCGGTTTTCTTAGAAAATATCATGTAGGGGTAGGCAACATATCTAGCTGTCAAGAGCTTTTGTTTATTAATGTAATTTTTTTCTCAAACTTTTTTAATTTTAAGATCCTTTACATTCTAAAAATCACTGAGGACATTAAAGAGTCTTGTATATTTGGGTTATACTGGTGTATCTCAATATTAACCATATTCAGTATTAAAACCAAGAAATTAAAAATATTTAAATAGTTAAAATAACATTCAAACATTTTAAAATAACAGTGATAAGCCCATTACATTTTAACATGGAAACATTTTTATGGGAATTTTTTTTTTTTTTTGGAAATATTTTTTAAAGGAGTTTTACATTTTTGCAAATCTTTTAGACCACCTCAAAGAATATTTTGTACTTTATTATATTAAAATCCATGGTCTTGCACTTGGAATTAGTCTTTTACTCATGTATGATTTTGTAATATCAGGCATTAGTCACTTGGAAAATATTACTAGGTTAGGTAGGTTTTCTAAGTGTTGACACATCATTGTACAGTCACATTAATTAATTGAATCTCGTTAGAAAAGTTTTATTGAGAAGCTGTTAAGCTCATAGTAGGTGGAAGTTTTCCAAAATTCTAATTTTTACTTAAAAACTCGAGTGTGTCACTGGCAACACAAACTATCAGTTGTTTTCCTGAAAGTGACAGGTCATTTCATTCATTTTGGGCAAACTGTCTGCCAGATACCCAAGTCTGAGTAACCATACTTTGTTAGTTATTCTTTTAAGTAAAAATGGTGTTCCATGCCACAGACTGAAAGCTTTCCTCCTAATATCAGAAACAAGACAAGGATGTCTGCTCTCACCACTTCTATTTAACACTAGAGGCCCGGTGCACAAAAATTTGTGCCGTGGGGGGGAGGGTCCCTCAGCCTGGCCTGTGCCCTCTCACAGTCTGGGACCCCTTGGGGGATGTCCACCTGCTGGATTAGGCCCGCTCCCTGGGGGATCGGGCCTAAGCTGGCAGTCAGACATCCTTCTGGCAGCCCGGGAGTCCTTGGGGGATGTCCACTTGCCAGCTGGGAGCAGGCCTAAGCTGCAGTCGGACATCCTTAGCTCTGCTGAGTAGGCGGGAGAGGTTCCCGCCACCACTGCTGTGCTGGCAGCCGTCAGCCTGGCTTGTGGCTGAGCAGAGCTCCCCCTGTGGGAGCGCACTGACCACCAGGGGGCAGCTCCTGCATTGAGTGTCTGCCCCCTGGTGGTCAGTGTGTGTCATAGTGACCAATCATTCCCAGTTGTTTTTGCTGTTTGGGTCAATTTGCATATTACCCTTTTATTATATAGGATAGAGGCCTGGTACACAGGTGGGGGCCGGCTGGTTTGCCCTGAAGGGTGTCCCGAATCAGGGTGAGGGTCCTGCTGGGGTGCCTGGCCAGTCTGGGTGAGGGGCTGAGGGCCGTTTTCAGGCTGGCCATGCCCCCTGGTGACCCAAGCTCCCAGCCTCTCCTCTTTTCTTTCTTTTTTTTTCCTGGGATTTATTTATCTTCTATAATTGAAACTTTGTAGCCTTGAGTGGAGCCCAGAGCCGGCCAGGGCAGGTGGGAAGCTTGGCTTCCTCCGTCGCGGGGGGCAACCCAAGCCTTGCTTGCTCCAGCTCCGTGGCCGCCACCATCTTAGTTGGGTTAATTTGCATACTCACTCCTGATTGGCTTGTGGGCGTGGCTTGAGTGTAGCGGAGGGATGGTTAATTTGCATGTTTCTCTTTTATTATATAGGATAGGTTCTATTCAACAGATGAGGTTCTAGCCAGAGCAATTAAGCAGGATAAAGAAATAAATGTGTCCACAAAGGAATGGAAGAAGTAAAACTATATCTCTATTTGCACATGAAATGATCTTGCTTATAGAAAATCCTAAGGAATCCACTAAAAAAACTACTAGAACCAGTAAATGGGTTCTGCAAAGTACAGGATACAAGATCAATATATAAAATCAATTGTATTCTATACATCAGTAACAAACTGTCCAAAAATGAAATGAAGAAAACAATTCCATTTATAATATCATCAGAAAGAATAAACTAGTTAGGAATAAATTTAACAATTCTACACTGGAAACTACAAAATGCTGCTGAAAGAAGTAGAAGAAAACCTAAGTAAATGGAAAGACATCCCATGGTCATAGAGTGAAAGACAGTATTGTTAGGGCAGCAACATGCACACCTGTTTTCATAGCAGCACCCTTTACAACAGCTAAGATCTTGAAACAGCCCAAGTGCCCATCAGCAGATGAGTGGATAAAAAAGATGTGGTGCATTTACATGATGGAGTACTATGCAGATGTGAAAAAGAAGGATCTCTTACCCTTTGAGACAGCATGGAGCGATGTGGAGAGTATTATGCTAAGTGAAATAAGCCAGTCAGAGAGAGACAAGTATCACATGATCTCTCTCATATGCGGAATCTAATGAACAAAATAAACTGATGAACAAAATAGAAATGGAAGCATAGAACAGACTGAAGAATCTCAGAGGGAAGAGGGGAGAGAAGGGCTGGAAGAGATTAACCAAAGAATTTGTATGCATATATGCATAACCCATGGACACAGACAGTAGTGTGGTAAGTCCTTGGGGAGGGGGCAGGTGCAGGGTGGAGGGGGTCAATGGGGAAAAAAGGGACATCTATAATATTTTCAACAATAAAGATAAATTTTTTAAAATGGCAGTACTTCAAATTGATCGACAGGTCCACCACAATTCCTATCAAAATTCTAGTTGCCCTTTTTGCAGAAATTGACAGTGCTGATCCTAAATTCATAAAGAATCTCAAGGAACCTTGAATAGCCAAAACAATCTTGAAAAAGAACAAAGTTGGAGGACTCACATTTCTTCATTTCAAAGCTTTACCACAAAGCCACAGTAATCAAGATGGTGTGGTACTGGCATAAGGACAGACATATCGAGAGAGCCCAGAAATAAACCCTCACACATATGGTCAATTAATTTTCAACAAGAATGCCAAGTCCACTCAAAGGAAAAGACAGTCTTTTCAACACATGGTGCTGGAAAACTGGATATCTACATGCAAAAGAATGAAGTTGGACACTACGCACAGCATATATAAAAATTAACTCAAAATCAAAGACCTAAATTTTAAGAGCTAAAATATAAAATACTAAGAAGTAAACAGGTGAAATATCTCCCATTATCTCAGATTGGGCAATGATTTTTTTTTAAAAATACTATTTGAGACAGCTGGGTTGTAGATTACAGAAACCACAGCTGTTCAGGGGTAAACTTTTTTTTTAAAATTATATTTTATTTACTTTTTACAGAGAGGAAGGGAGAGGGATAGAGAGTTAGAAACATCGATGGGAGAGAAACATCAATCAGCTGCCTCCTGCACATCTCCTACTGGGGACGTGCCCGCAACCAAGGTACATGCCCTTGGCCTGAATCGAACCTGGGACCTTTCAGTCCGCAGGCTGACACTCTATCCACTGAGCCAAACCGGTTAGGGCTGGGCAATGATTTTTTGACGATGACACCAAATCAGACAAAGGAAAAAATCAGATCAATTGGACTTTATCAATATTTAAAAGTTTATGCATTGGGGGCTGGGGGGTGGTAGAAGAAGGGAAAGTTGGGATAAATGGTGATGGAAGGAGACTTGACTTGGGTGGTAAACATACAATACAATATACAGATGGTATCTTTCAGAATTGTATACCTGAAACCTGTATAATTTTATTAACTAATGTTATCCCAATAAATTCAATTAAAAAAAAACTTTATTCATCAAAGGACATTAACAAGAGTGAAAACACAACCCACAAATTGGGCAGGAATATTTGTAAATCACATATTTGATAAGGGATTAAAATCTAGAATAGATCTACAATTCAACAACAAAACAACAATCTAATGAAAAAAAAAATGAGCAAAAGATAGGAATAGATTTTTTTTTCAAAGAAGTCACACAATTAGCCAATAAGTACATGAAAAGAGGCTCAGTAGCATTAGCTGTTAGAGAAATGCACATCAAAACCGTAAGATATTACTTCACACCCATTAGGATGGTTATTACCAAAAAAGGGAAACTGATCAGTGTTGACATGGCTGTGGAGACACTGGAACCTGTGTGCACTGCTGGCCGCGATGTGAAGTGGTGCAATCACTGTGTACAGCAATGGGCGGCTCCTCAAAAAGTTGAAAATAGCATTACCATCCGATCTAACAGTTCTAGGTGTTTACCCAAAATAATTGAAAGCAGAGCTTGAACAGGTGTTTGTACACACGTGTTCACAGCAGCATTATTCACAATAGCCACAAGGTGGACATCACTCAGGTGTCCCTCAATAGATGAATGTGATCTGTACATACAATGCAGTATTTCCCAGCTGTAATAAGGAAAGAAATTCTGATACATGCTGCCACATGGATGAACCTTAAAAACATGCTAAGTGAAACAAGCCAGATACAAAAGGACAAACTATTGTATTATTTCACTTATATCAGGTATTTAGAATAGGTAATTCATAGAGACAGAAAGCACAAATCAGGACAAGTTTAGCTGGGCATAGAGAGTAGGTAGTTACTGCTAATTCTATTTGGGATGATGAAAAATTCTGGAAATGGTTAGTGGTGATAGTTATAAAACATTGTGAATATACTTAATGCTACTGAATTGTATACTTAAAATGATTAAATGATTTAGAAGATGTTTTATGAAAAGAAGAGGCTACTTCAACTAACAGTTTAAACATTGCAAAAGTGCTCTTTCTGAAGACATTGCAACAGAAGTGCTCTCTGTGAACATCTCATTTTGTCATGCAGAATATTAAAAACATCTTGAGCTTCAGGATTTAACAAAATTAGTGACCTTTCCTGCTTCACCAAGGACATTACATGCAGCTAACAATTTGATTTGATTGCAAGTCCCGGTGAAGAATAGCGTCCACGTATGATTCATGCTAGGGCACCAGCAGTCTCACCACCATTGCTTTATGCAATCAATGTAAATGTCAACACAGTGGAAAAGACCAATCACATGCTGTCTTAGTGTTGCTGTGGAAACAATTTTCACACTGCACACACACCCCACCCTCCCCCACTCCCCGCAAGGGCCCTGGAGGACCCTGGGACTGCACAACACACCGAGAACCTCTGTAATCATTTATAGAATTTTTTAAAAATATATTTTATTGATTTTTTAGAGAGGAGGGGAGAGGGATAGAGAGTTAGAAACATCAATGAGAGAGAAACATTGATCAGCTGTCTCCTGAACACCCCCTACTGGGGATGTGCCCGCAACCAAGGTCCATGCTCTTGATCAGAATCGAGCCTGGGACCTTTCAGTCCGCAAGCTGACACTCTATCCACTGAGCCAAACGGGTTAGGGCCATTTATAGAATTTAATGCTACAGCCATGCCGCAGGGAACTGAGGAAGCAGTGACAGGAGAGAAGGAATTGATGCTGCTGTCCTTTTGTTGCAGCTCCTTTCAATCTTTTAAAGAGCAGTAAACTTTTCATGATGTCATACTGCTCCAGCATAGCTGTATGATTAAAGAGCAAGGCAGGCTAATCTTGTGTGTGTGTGTGTTTGAATCATTATACATTTCAAAGAAACAGAATATCAAGGCTGGAAAATAGATTTTTATTGATTTTAGAGAGGAAAGGAGAGAGAGGGAGAGTTAGAAACATCAATGATGAGAGAATCTGCAGATGGCTGCGACTTGTGTTGGGCTTGGAGGTGCCCAGGAGAGGCTAAGCTGTGAACTTTGGCAAGCTGCTGCTAGTGCGGGGCCTGGGCCCTTATCGAGAGGGATGGGGCACACTGAGGCCAGCTGCTGCTTGTTGGGTATATTTTAGGAAAGTCTGAGGCCTGCGCCAGAACAGGCCATGCACAGGGAAGAGACATACCGCCAACATCTTGGGGCTGCAAATTGGGTGCGATCTCAGAGAATCACCAGGGCAGGGCAAACAGTGTGGGCCAGGCTGATGGAGACTCAGCTATGGCGCCTGCTGTCAGCTCTGTGGAGGGGAGGTCCCTGCACTTTCTTCTGGTAGAAAGCTGCCCCCAGCCGAAACCGGTTTGGCTCAGTGGATAGAGCGTCGGCCTGCGGACTGAAAGGTCCCGGGTTCGTTTCCGGCCAAGGGCATGTACCTTGGTTGCGGGCACATCCCCAGTGGGAGATGTGCAGGAGGCGGCTGATCAATGTTTCTCTCTCATCGATGTTTCTAACTCTCTATCTCTCTCCCTTCCTCTCTGTAAAAAATCAATAAAATCTATTTAAAAAAAAAAGAAAAAAGAAAGCTGCCCCCAAGTTCTCACCTGATGCCAGAAAATTTAGTTTCTCCTCGAATGTCCATGGATCCTTGCAAGCTGCTGCCCCAGTGCTGGAGCTCAGAGGGAGTGAGTCCGAGTAAGTCTGTGCATGGCCCTCTAAGACAAGCATGTCAAACTCAGGCTAACACGGGCCCAATAAATAAGGTGTATGCTTATGTGGGCCGCAAAAAAACAAAAGCTTCAATTTTCATAGAAACGTAGGTTTATTTCGATAGAGACATGCTGAACACAAAGGGAAATAAATGAGTCATCGTTAACATAAAATAATAGGACATTTTAATAACAATATTTTTTCCTGAACATTAACTTACCAGACACAAATTAATAAGCGTAACCAAATAAACCTATTTTTCTTATTCTCCAAAAGCGAAGTATTTCCTGTTGTGCACACCAAACAAGTCAGTCAGTACAAGACTAATGTGGCCACCGGCTGCTAAAGGATTTGCTGCTGGTGTTAGTGGAGAGAAATGTAAGGCGCGTCGGGAAAGGAATGCAGCACGATGATAGTGACAGTCATTAGCGAACGTTGTAGTTCATTGTTAATAATTATGTATAACGGTATTGTAAACATTAAGTTACGGAATTTTTATTAAAACGTTTTTTATATACCATTATATTGGCTGGGCCACAGAAACATTCGTTGTGGGCCGCATGCGGCCTGCAGGCCGAGTGTGACATGCTTGCTCGAAGAGGAACTGCCGGGGACTCCAGTAGCCTCCGTGTCACTCAGCCACAATCCTCGCTGGTTTTTACAGCCCTAAATTATTGACTTCTCTTCCTGGCTCTCGAACCCTGGTCTAGGGGCCTGGTTGTGACAGACCTCTCACTCCTTAGGGGCATCTCTGTAGCCCAGATGTCCCTCCCAATTAAAAACACGCCCCGCGTGCAGGCAGACCAGCCCGTGTGGTGCCTCCACCCCTCCTACCAGTCTCAGTGTTTCTATTTTTATTCTCTAGTTGTAGGACTTCCGTTAAGCCAGATTTCAGGTGTTTCTGAATGATGGTTTTTTGATATTTTAGTTGTAATTTTAATGTGGTTGTGGGAAGCCATAAGCACCATGTTTACACCACCATCTTGTTCTTCCTTGACCTAAAACAATGTAGCTTAGTGAACATGTTCACAATGATTTTAAAGCTATTTTTGTTTTTTTTACAACCACACTGAAAACCAAAGGTACTAACATAAATATTATGCCTCAGTAGTTTGTGCTTTAATGAGAATGTATCATGTTAATCATTTAAAACTATTGACTCTAGTATAAGTGTCTGTTTTAAATAGTTAGGAAGGAGGGAATATATATGAAAAAGTAAATATTTTCCAGGAATAACTATGCTGTGGAGAAGCTGGTAAACGCTGCCTAACGTGGGTAGTCAAGGCTGACATTCCCGTGATGTCATGTGGACTTTATGCGCCCCTGATGGATGGGATGTGAGGAGAAGGCACTGCACTTCTGTGGTATTCTTTCTATAAACTCGGAACCCCAGTCAAAATATGAGAAAAACATCAACTAAACACAAATCGAAGGATGTCGTACAAAAACCCTGAGCAGTACTCCTCAAAATGATTAAGGTCATGGAACGCAAGAGAAGACTGAGGAACTGTCACGGACCGCCGGGGACTGAGGAGATGGGGTGAATAAATGTAGCGTGTTATCCTTGATTAGATCCTGGAACTGATGAGGACATTAATGGAAAAAGAGATGAAACTTGAATAAAGTCTGGGTTAGTTAGTAGGACTATATGATGTTGATATCTCAGTTTTGACAGAGGTACCACAGTAATATAAGATAATATTAAGGGAAACTGAACCCGAGTGAGGAGTATATGGGAGTGCTATGCACTTACTGTCTTTGCAACTTTTGTGTAAACCTAAAATTCCAAAATGAAAAGTTTATTTTAAAAATAAATCAGAGAACCAAGATGAGTTTCAGGCTCAATCCCCAATGTGGGGTGTGCAGGAGGCAGCCAATCAGTGATTCTCTCTCATCATTGATGTTTCTGTCTGTCTCTCTGCCTTCCTCTCTGAAGTCAATAAAAACATATTTAAAAAAATAAATAATAAGTTATAGCCTGGCCGGTGTGGCTCAGTTGGTTGAGCGTCGTCCCATGCTCCGGGGATTGCTGGTTCCATTCTCTGTCATGGCACATGCCCAGGTTGCAGGTTCGATCCCCAATGGAGGGCGTGCAGGAGGCAGCTGATTGATGTTTCTCTTTTATTTTATTTTATTTTTTTTATAGAGAACCCACAATTCAGTTTTATTCAGAGCAAAGAAAAGATATTTTGATCATACTGGAAGAAACTCAGCCATAGGTTTGGAATCTGTACCCAAACTACACATGCAATGAAGACAATACTCTGCTAATACAATTGATTTGCTGCTGCATTTGTCTACTGTTTGCCTAATAGTAACAATTATAAACAGAGCAGTGCAACTAGTATTTGGAGCAATCCTTCCAGTGTTACAGTGTCAGGCACCACTTTTCACTTCTCTTCACACCACTGGTTCTCTTTGCGGACCTGGGCTTCCTCTTCTTCAGTAAAGGCATTTTTTATATTGACGGTCTTGCGAATCTCTTCAGGGGTTTTCCCCTTGATCATATTGGCAACAGTCTTGCATGTAGCATCCAGCAAACCTTTGATGTCTAAATAGTTCGCAGCCAGAATTTGTTCAAATAGTGTTCCTTGGTCAACTTTGAGGAATTCTTGGTCCCAAACAGGAATATCATCTGTTCGCTTTTCTTTGCTCTCATCATCCTCAGGAGGAGGAGGGTCATCCCTGTGGTGGGTGCACCACTGAAGGAGCTTTTGTAATATTGCTGCATCCACATTTGGTAGAGGAACTGGGTCATCATCCATTCCCAAATCTTCTAACATGGTCTTGATAGTCACAGATTGTTTGGCAATTTCAACATCAACTTCAACTATCTCTCCATCAGAACTCTGCAATTTAATTGAAGGCATAGCAGCAGCGCGGCTCGGTGTCGGTCTTTATAGGAGCGGCAGTCGAGGACCCCAGCTGTTTCTCTCTTATTAATGTTTCTCTCCTTTTCCCTTCCTCTCTCTGAAATAAATAAAAGTATTTTAAAAATAAGTTATATTTTTCAATTCAATTCTACAAATTTTATTGAATGACTGTTAAGTGCAGGGCAGTGTGGTCCCTCCTGCAGGGGTTAGAACAGGGGTCCTCAAACTACGGCGCGCGGGCCACATGCAAATACAAATATTGTATTTGTTCCCGTTTTGTTTTTTTACTTCAAAATAAGATATGTGCAGTGTGCATAGGAATTTGTTAATAGTTTTTTTTTTTTAAACTATAGTCCGGCCCTCCAACGGTCTGAGGGACAGTGAACTGGCGCCCTGTTTAAAAAGTTTGAGGACCCCTGGATTAGAGTATGTAAGGCACCTTCCTGGCCCTGCTTGTCATCCTGGCTGGGGACGAGACAGCTGATACAAAATAGAACACGATGGAGCCTGTGCAGAATATGGACAAGATGGAATGGGGAGGCGGTGGTGGTGTCCAAAGTTGTAGAGTAGATCCTGAATGAAGACTGGCAAACGTGTCGTCCCCCCCGCCACACACACCAAGAAGATAGCCTTTAAACGGGCAGTATTTCAGTAACCAGTCACTGAAAGGAAGCGACTGTGTGTCACACCAGTGAACCTGGGCTCCTGCCCCGGCACACCTGCTCCGCACTCACTCGCTCTGAAGCCCTTGGGCAAGCTAGAATGTCACGAAGTCTTCGAGGTCTTCGTTTCTCATTGTGCAGCAGGGCTAGTCACTCCTAGCTCAGCACTGTTCAGAGGTAAGCGAAGCACACACGGGGTTCAGCGAAGTCTCTGGCGCAGGGTCTGCTGTTAGTGGTAACTGTTAGAGATGGAGAGAGGCATCTGTTTGTAACACCGTCACCTGACCAGCCAGGAGAGGATAGAACAGGAAAGGGTAGAATGAAAGATACTGGGCAGTGAGTCAAGAGCATATTGTGAGTGCTTTGACTTACAAACTGAGCGATTTGAATTTTTTGGTGGTTATTGTGAAGTCATTGAAGATTTCGTGAAGAGGGAATAAGGAGATGGAGTCCCTTAGAACTCATTTGGTAGAAGCCTGAGGGAGTGTTGGAGATTCTCGTGTGGACTGCTGCCTTTCCAGGAACTTGGGTTAGTTTCAGAATTCTGTGGAGCAGCTCCGTGTTCCGGGCGGTGAACGTGGGAGTCTCAGCAGCCGGACCACGAGTACAGCACCCCGTGCACGCGGTGTGTGTTCAGTCAGAGGGTGTTGGTGTTTAGCGAGACCGGCTTAGAGCACTTGTGCAGGTGGTGGTTTTCGTTTGCCCTTTTTAAGAGGCGGTTTAAGGAGATGAGCGTTAAACAGCACTTCACTGGCTTCCGGTGCAGCTTTGTTGAGAGAAGTTCCGCTGTGTCTATTTTTAAAGCTGATGACTGTGAGCAGAGGATGCTGCCACCGAGTCATAAATGTCGTCTCTGTGCTCTCACTCAGCATTCTTCGGATGGCGCTGCTGTTTGTCTACGAGGTTTTTGGAGTTGAACGATGAGTAGGAAAAGCAGCACACTTATCACTGAAATGATATCAGTACGTGAAATACTTAAAAGCACTGATCACTTCACCTTTCAGCAGGATAATCATCATCTATATGAATTTTTCAGCTCATACCATGGCTGATGAGCAGAGAATGGGTTATAGTATGACCTCATTTGGGGAATATTTTACAAGCCCAAAATGGTATCATATAATGTTGTATAGTTTGTTACTCATTATATTAAAAATGTTAATAATTTTGAAGTTTTCCCACTGGGTTCGCAAATATTAAAATAGATTTTAGCCTCCATTTTTGTTGTCCCCCCCCCAATGTTTTATTATGAAATTTTTCAGTCATGCAGAAAAGTTGAAAGAATTTTACAGTAGACATATACCTATCACTTAGATTCCACAGTTTAGCTAAATCACTGTTTTTAAAAGGGAAACTCTGTTTCTCTTTTTAAAAATTAAAGAAACTTCTTTCTGAATCTTTGAGCCATTTTCACATGGGACTATATTTTGAAATGGCTGAGATTTTTAAAAATATTTCTGTGTTATTTCTTCAGAAATTATAAAATTCTTTGAGTAAAATAATTACTGTTTTGGGATTTAGTCAATCCCTGGTGACAAGAGTAGATAACAAATTTTAGTTTATCATATTAATTTTTCAGACCCCATATACAGGTTATACAATGAACTGTTCATTTAAATTCCATCAGATTTCAATTCTTTGCAGGCAGGAATAAAATATACTTCTAAAAATTATTATTTATTGGCAAAATTTCTAGTCCTCATATATAAGGATAAGCACTAGATGTCTTTCTCTCATGTCTTCCTTCTTCAACTCCCTTATGAAATTAAACTAGCAGTTAAGGTTCCTTTTCCAATTTCAAATTCATGGTAAGCATACATTTATACATTTTTATGTATGGGCAGAGATCTTTAAGATAAATGATTCCAGCTGCCTTATATTACATTGTGACAAAGAGGCCCAGAGGTTAAGTAACTGCCCAAGGACAACACAGTAAGTTAATAAGAGATCAGGAAATGCAGTTTAGGTCTCTAGTCCTCTTGACTATATGTATATATTTCCAGGTACTCCTTTGTAGGAGGAATTTCAAAAGCATGCATGTTGATGATAGAATCTATCACTGACTATCAAAATGGAGTTTCAAAAAACAGTAACCCTAAGTGAGAATATCTTTATGAATACTTTGGGCTAATTGTTTTGTAGGTCATTATTTTTTTCTTGAAGAACTCAATCTCTCTCTTTTTTAAGAACTCAATCTCTTAATATTCACTTCTCAACAATCTTTTTCTTCTTGAAACTTACCATACTTCTAAGGAATTCTCATTAAAACAAAAAAGAGTGATACTACTCTCAATACTTGTCTTAAACATTAATAAATACATTTTAATATGGGTCAGTTTCTTCCCTCATACCAGTGGTCGGCAAACTCATTAGTCAACAGAGCCAAATATCAACAGTACAATGATTGAAATTTCTTTTGAGAGCCAAATTTTTTAAACTTAAACTATATAGGTAGGTACATTGTTATTAACTTAATTAGGGTACTCCTAAGGCTTAGGAAGAGCCGCACTCAAGGGGCCAAAGAGCCGCATGTGGCTCGCGAGCCGCAGTTTGCCAACCACTGCCCCATACTATGTCCTTTTCCCCCATTTCCTCTTTCCCTGCAAAGCACTTTGTGGCCAAGAGTTACAAACTGTTTTCCAGTGTTCTCTGCAGTGGTAAATGCATGGGTCGGCATCATTTGAATTTTCTGTTTATCTCTTTTATTTTATTTTATTTTTTGTTGTTTCTCACTAGAGGATATTTTTTCCATTGCTTTTCAAAGAGAGTGGAAGGGAGGGAGGGAGGTAGAAAGAGAGAAAGGTAGAGAGAAACATCGATGTAAGAAAGACACATTAAATGTTGCCTCCTGCTGGCGCCCCAACCAGGGGGCGAGGAGCAAACCTGCAACCCAGGTATATGCACTTGACTGGGAATCGAACTCATGACCCTTCAGTGTGCAGGCAACACTGGCCAGGGCAATCTCTTATTCTTATAAAGGCTTCTAACGCTTTTTTTTTTTAACACTCTTGATTGATGTACAGAAATGGTGGTGGTGGTTCCTATCAGGTGGTATTTATTTTTCTACCTTTGAAGCTAAAACAGGAGCTCTAATTGCTCATTTAATTTTTAATATATCTGTATATGAGTGACATAAAAATATTAGTCCCTTATTAGCTGAAAGATACAAAGAAAAATGTATGCTGTTACTTTAGTCCTGAGATACATTAACTTTTAGGGTAGGACCTTTCACAGGTTGGGGGAAAAGAACCCACCCAGTCTTGAACTTAAAAATAAATTGACGCTACATACAGAGTCAGCATTTGATTATGGGGAAGTCGTGACAGGAGAGGAGAGGAAGATGGCAGCTATGGAGTCGAGTGGGCAGTTGCTTAGATGGAAGTGGTTAGAGCTAAAATGACCTCCTTCAAATACTGCTCTGAAACACTGTGCTGCTTGCTGCTATTGAACTAAGAAAGAAGAGTCTGGTCAGAGCATTTCCTGAACGTTGGACACTGTCAGCGGCCGCCTGGAGAGCTGCTGGGACGCAGCGCGGACTGGAGTCCCTGCTGAGAGTGGGAGGCATGGGTTCCCTGCAGGAGCCCCAGGGGCCTCGGGCATCACTGGTCCGATTTACATTCAGGCCGATGCTGCTGCTGGGACTCGGCCCTGTCCTCGAAGGCACTGAGCCACCAGCCTGCGGCCTTCAAATGTCACTGAGGCCTTTTAGAACCCGCTTTCCTGTAGGAACCGTGCTGCTTACGATGCACATCTCCGTTGGTTTTAAGAAATGTAAGCTGGCTTTCTGGAGGGAAGCCTTCCTGAGCAAGGACGCGTCTGAAATTGATTCTCGGTACCTGTTTCAGCCGGCACTCAGCTGCTCTCAGCCCCTGGCGCCCGTCCACGCTGCGCGCACTCCCTCCGTGCGGCCCCTGTGGGTGAAGGCGCCTGCCGCCCCCTTGCAGGGCGCTGGGTGCCGTCCCCTTGCAGGGCGCTGGGTGCCGTCCACTTGCAGGGCGCTGGGTGCCGTCCCCTTGCAGGGCGCTGGGTGCCGTCCCCTTGCAGGGCGCTGGGTGCCGTCCGCCTGCAGGGCGCTGGGTGCCGTCCGCCTGCAGGGCGCTGGGTGCCGTCCCCTTGCAGGGCGCTGGGTGCCGTCCCCTTGCAGGGCGCTGGGTGCCGTCCGCCTGCAGGGCGCTGGGTGCCGTCCGCCTGCAGGGCGCTGGGTGCCGTCCCCTTGCAGGGCGCTGGGTGCCACCCCCTTGCAGGGCGCTGGGTGCCGTCCCCTTGCGGGGCGCTGGGTGCCGTCCGCCTGCAGGGCGCTGGGTGCCGCCCCCTTGCAGGGCGCTGGGTGCCGTCCACCTGCAGGGCGCTGGGTGCCGCCCCCTTGCAGGGCGCTGGGTGCCGTCCGCCTGCAGGGCGCTGGGTGCCGTCCGCCTGCAGGGCGCCGCGTGCTGGTAGATTCTCGGTGGGAAATGGTTTGAAGAGTCAGAGATGCTGACAAGGCCCAGGAATCCCACGACTCACACTTCCTGTCTTTACTTCAGACTTGGCGTAAGAATCCACCCTCAGAGACACTGCCCGGCCCCCTCTCAGCTCACATCCTGCCTTGGTTTTCTTCAAAGCACTTTTCTCCCACCGCCTGGGACTCCCCGGGATTTAAGTGCCCTGATACCAGGGGTGCTGTTTGTCCCTGGTTGTATCCATCCCCGGTGCCCAGCACATAGTCGGCAGTCGGGGTGTTCCGGTGTCCTGAAGGTTAGCCATTGTGCCAGATGCCCAAGGCATGGAAGGAAGTCCATCTCAAGTGGCTTCGCGCTGTGCGCACAGGTGGCTCTCGTAGAAGGCGGGTTCAGGGAACTAAGAGAACTGCAGGGAAGATGCCGGGGTATTTTAGAGATGGGTGCTTCTAGCTGGCCTCTCAGGAATTGATATTGAGCCTGACCAGCCTGGCTCAGTGGTTGAGTGTTGACCTTTGAACCAGGAGGTCATGGTTCATACTCCCAAGTTATCTGATTCAGAATCCCTCTGTGATATATTCTTGATCTTTTTAAAAAAAAATTTTGAAACAGTAACAGTCCTTGTCAGCAATAGGTGAAGGCTCTCAAAGTGCAAACAGTAATGAGGACAACAGTAATGGAGGTTAGGCATTAGCTCTTTACGCTCTGAATTATTTCAGACAATTTTCAAAGCAGATTAATATTTATCAGTTTTTGTAGGTGCTTTCAGAAAAGAAATAGGAAACTAGAAAGAAACTAATGTGCTGCAAGTACAAGAAGACAAGTATGAAAAGCTGAAGCTGATGTTGGTTCTGGTGGGAAGATTTCAGCAGCATTTTGCAGAAAGTCAGGCTAGAGGCGGTCACTGTGGGGCCGCGCTTTATTCTGGGAAAGAGGCGGGGCCGATGCTGACTCCAGTGTGGAACAAAAACAGGAGAATCTATCAAAGAGACTTTTTAAAAATATGTATATTTTATTGATTTTTTACAGAGAGGAAGGGAGAGGGATAGAGAGTTAGAAACATCAATCAGCTGCCTCCTGCACACTCCCCACTGGGGATGTGCCCGCAACCAAGGTACATGCCCTTGACCAGAATCGAACCCGGGACCCTTCAGTCCGCAGGCTGATGCTCTATTCACTGAGCCAAATCGGCTAGGGCTCAAAGAGACTTTTTAGGCAATCACATTTGATCCTGAATTTACTTGAAATTTTATAGTCCACTTATATGACAAGAATAGACTTTTGAATACATAACTACGAATTATTGAGGCAAGGGAAAGCAAGCGAGGGTAGTCGGTAGCTATTGGTGTATGACAGTATCGAAATCATCTATATCTTGTTTTACCATTAAAGATAAAGATTATTGCTTAAGGACATAGCTAAAAGTTGGGATATTATCTGATGCGTTAAATTGATACAGTGTGGCATCTTTATAATCACAGCATTAAACAGAGGTGACTACAATGAAGTTACTAATTGTTAAAGTGGTAGTAGCGCGTGCACGTAGACATTTTTACATAGTTTGGATGTTAACGTTCCATTTTTGGAAACAGAGTTGTTTTTGTAAAACCTTTAGGGTCTGATTCAGTGAAAATATTGGTTAGGTCTGGATATTTAAATAGTCCTTTTTATTGATAATTTTATAATAATTTTCTTACCCAGAATAGCTTATGCAAAGCAGGAAATAATACATTTTGCTTTTCTAACATGTCCTTTCTCTTATAAATTGAGTGGTTAGTATAGTAGTGTACACGTTCTTTTTTTCTTTTCTTTTTAAAATTATATTTATTGGGGTGGCGTTGGTCCACATGAACATACAGGTTTCAGGTGAGGGTTTCTATGTGACAAGATCTGTGTATTGCACCGCGTGCCCACCTCCCAGTCAGATCCCCTCTAACCATATAGTTGGACCCCCTCCTCCCCCCACGCCTTCCCTCTGGCAACCACCACACTGCTGTTTGTGCTCAGGAGTTTCAGTTTTATATCCCACACATGAGGGAAATCATATGATTCTTAGCTTTTTCTGACTGAATTGTTTCACTTAGCATAATGTTCTCAAGTTCTTATACTTATTTATTCGTTGAATTCTCTTATCTGTCATCATAAAAAAGTAAATTTGTTTGTTAGTTTATGCTCAGAGCTATTAGGCCTGTTTAACTTAAGATTCAAAGCCTTAAAATATATCACTGTTAATTTTTTTCTTATTTACTACACAGCATCTATTTGAGTGGAGGGAACAATGGATGTAGTAGATTCAACAGTCTTTCTGCCATTATATAGCTTTCACATGATGTTAAGGCAAACAGTTTCTGAAGTCCTTCTTCAAACAAAGATAGTCTCATGGAGTGTAGCTGGGCCTTGAGTAACACAGCGGTTAGAGGTGCCTAAGAGCAGACTCCCCAAACTACCAACTCCTGCTCTGACCAGCAGCCGGACCGATAGCAGTTAATTCGCACATACTTCGTCTGTTATGTATCGGATGCTGTATTCTTACAATAAAGGAAGCTGGAGAATAGAAAACATTAAGAAAACCACGAGGAAGAGAAACACACTTACCTTCCACATAGGTGGACATGCGCAGCTGGTCCAGGGTCAGCTGTGTTTCAGACCGTCAGCAGCACGTTCCTTTCTCTCTCCCCACGCTTTCTGTATCTTCGATAACACTGGCTGGGAAGTATATTTGAAAGGGGTGTTTATAAATGTACTTTCATGTTCATCTGTGCTGAGTTGATCATTGTACTTCTGATCATTTGCAGGCGAAACCTGACCAAGCTGTCCCTGATCTTCAGCCACATGCTGGCCGAGCTGAAGGGCATCTTCCCCAGCGGACTGTTCCAGGGAGACGCGTTCCGCATCACCAAGGCGGACGCCGCCGAGTTCTGGAGGAAAGCCTTCGGGGAAAAGTGAGTCCCGGAATCATGACTGTTAACTGTGAAGAACTGAAGCTTCTATTGGGAGTTTTTGTTTAGTTTTTTATTCATGAAGTATTTAAAACATGGGAAAACAGTAAAATAATGACTGTTTGTAAATATTATCCAGCTTTGGTAAATATTAACGTCCCCCCTCCCTTTTTAAAAAAATTATATTTTTTTTGTTGATTTCAAAGAGGAAGGGAGAGGGAGAGAGAGATGGAAACATCAATGATGAGAGAGAATCATTGATCGGCTGCCTCCTGCACGCCCCACACTGGGGGTCAAGCCTGTAACCCAGGCATGTGCCCAGACCAGGAATGGAACTGTGACCTCCTGGTTCACAGGTTGATGCTCAACCCCTGAGCCACACTGGCCCCCCCCTTTTTTTTTTCTTAAAGAAATAGCCTGTGAAGATTCAGTTGAAACCTATGCTCTTTGATGAAATACTCTTCTCTTCCTCTCCCTATCCATTATGCTTCTAATTGACATTCACATTTCAAATTATTTGCTGTTGCCAACAGTGCTGCGTGAATAGAATTGTATTTGTCTTCAGATGCGAGAGCTTGTCCATATTTTCAGACCGAGGGGTGGAATTGCCGAGTTGGGGTTTCACATCTGCTTGGCCAAGTATTGCCTAATTGCTTCCCAAAATGGTCGTGGCAGTTTCTTCCCTGACGGGAGTGTGCACGAATTCCAGGAGTTCCCACTTGGTCCAACACCAGCAGTAGGAATTGGTATCATAGTTTGCTTTCTGTTCATGGGAGACTGAGCATCTTTCCACATTTACGACCGGTCGGATTCTTACTCTGACTTGCCTGTTGTCTTTTTCCTGTTGCAAGGTACTGATTCTTTATTAATTACAAATGTGTTCTCCTATGGTCTATGGCTGGTCTTTCTATTTTGTTATTTTGTCTTTTGAAACAGAAGTTTAAAATTACATAGACAGATTAATGAGTCACGCTTATGTTTTTACCTTAATACAAATGTTCTTATAGATCTGAAATTTTGGATCAAAAAACTGAAAAAGGTAGAAAAGCAATGAAAGTTTTTAGTTGAATATATATAGATCCTAACGTCTCTTTAAATGCTATTTTTATTTTTTTAAATTGTGTTTACATATAAAATATAGAATAATCACAACTTAAAGCACTTAGTTGAAGAGAATGTGAATAAGTTTACTTTGTTCCTTTAACTTAATTAATAACTACATTAGAAAAGAGATCCAAACGCTACTTGTTTTTTCAGGCAAGCAAATACATACGCTTCTCAAAGGCTTTGTTTTAAAGATCGTAAGGAAGAAAAATCGCATCATAGCTCTTGCTAGCCCTGTCTGGGATTTAATCAGCCTTATAATGAGTTCAGCAGCTTCTCTCTCATCTATATGAGAACTCAGCTCTTCCTGCACCTCCAGCCTGTTTCCTCCTGTCTAGGCCTTGATGGTGTGGTTCCTCAAGGAACTCATCATGTTTTACATGGTTTTAAAACGTTAGCTTAACACAAGCTTTCAATTAGTGCAGTTTGGGCCATTGTCTAATAGAACGAATGAAGAAAGATGAGAAAAGAGATTAATTTGTGACATTCTGTTAAAGAACAGAGGAAAAAGACTTGTCTGTTGTTAAGTTACTCATTTGACAGTTAAGAAATATATCATTTACTCCCTTTCTGTTCTCAATCCAAAATATAGCTCCACTTTAAGAGAATTGAAATCGATACTGAGAGCTTAACGTGGCTCTCTTTCCTTGATTATAGCATCGCCCAGAATTATCTGTTACCTCACTCTGCCTCTCACCCCGCCCCCCAGGACAATAGTTCCTTGGAAGAGCTTCCGACAGGCCCTCCATGACGTGCATCCCATCAGTTCCGGGCTGGAGGCCATGGCTCTGAAGTCCACTATCGATCTGACCTGCAACGATTATATTTCAGTTTTTGAATTTGACATCTTTACACGGCTCTTTCAGGTAGGTTACTAAAAAGTTGGTTAAAGTAGTTATTGCTGCTTTTCTGAAGAGAACGCTTTTTAAAATAACATTTGAGATTTTACCTATTATAAACGTATTTTTACTTATTCTAGAAACTATAAGCAAAAAAGATTAGAATTACCTTGCATTTCATAGCTGTATATAAATATGTATATACAGTATTTTTTGTTAAAAATAATAACTATACAATCTGCTTTCTTATCTTGACATTTATCATCTTTCTTTGCTATTAAGTAATTTTTTTGCATCAGTTTCATGGTTGTAGAATGTGCAGAAAATGGGTATACAGTCACTTGCTACATAACAACAGGGATTTGTTCTGAGAAATGCTTGTTAGTTGGTTTCATCCTTGTACAAACATCATAGCATGCACTTACACAACCCTGAGTGGAGAGCCTACTGCATACCTCGGCCGGATGGTGTAGCCTGCTGCTCCGAGGCTGTAAACCTGTGCAGCCTGTTACTGTACTGAGTGCTATAGGCAGTTGTAGCACAGTGACTGAGTATTTGTGTATCTAACCATAGAAAAGGTACAGGAAAAATACTGTATAAAAGATTTGCAATATGGAACACCTGTACAGGGCACTTCCCATTAATGGAGTTTGCAGGACTGGGAGTCATTGAGTGGGTGGGGAGTGAATGTGAAGGCCTAGGACATTACTATATACTGCTGCACACTATACACACTGTACACTTGGGCTGCATTAATTTATAAAACAACACTAGAGGCCTGGTGCACGAATTCGTGCACCGGTGGGGTCCCTTTGCCTGGCCTGCGGGGATCAGGCCGAAACTGGCTCTCCAACATTCCCCAAGGGGTCCCAGATTGTGAGAGGGTGCAGGCCAGGCCGAGGGACCCCACCAGTGCACGATCGGGGCCAGGGAGGGACCACGGGAGGTTGGCCAGCTGGGGAAGGACCATGGGAGGGCTCTAGGGTGTGTCCGGCCCGTCTTGCTCAGTCCCAATCAGCTGGACCCCAGCAGCAAGCTAACCTGCTGGTCGGAGCATCTGTCCCCTGGTGGTCAGTGGGCATCATAGCGACGGGTCAAATGGTCCAAGGGTCGGACACTTAGCATATTAGACTTTTATATATATAGATGAGGCTAGATCAAATGTAAGAGAAAATGATGCATTTAAAATATGTAGTAAACACAAGATGTATGAGGCTGCCGCCAACATGCCCGGGTTGCAGGCTCCATCCCCAATGTGGGGTGTGCAGGAGGCAGCCGATCAATGATTCTCTCTCATCATTGATATTTCTCTCTCTCTCTCCCTTCCTCTCTGAAATCAATTAAAAAATATATATTAAAAAAAAAGAAAGGTACATTCTAAAATGACAATAAAAAATTTAGTAGAAGCCAGTAAGATAGCCATTTGTTATTAGCAGATATTACGTGCTGTAACGGTGTGTGTGCTGTACTTCTGTGTGACTGGCAGCACAGTAGGCGTGCTTACACCAGCACCGCCACAGACACGCGAGTGATGCGGTGCATTACAATGCTAGGGCGGCTGTGATGTGACTAGGTGACAGGACTTTCTTGCTCCGTTATAATCTTTTTTTTTTTTTAATATATTTTATTGATTTTTTACAGAGAGGAAGGGAGAGAGATAGAGACATCGATGAGAGAGAAACATCCATCAGCTGCCTCCTGCACATCCCCCACTGGGGATGTGCCTGCAACCCAGGCACATGCCCTTGACCGGAATCGAACCTGGGACCCTTCAGTCCGCAGGCCGACGCTCTATCCACTGAGCCAAACCGGGTTCGGCTGCTCCGTTATAATCTTAATGGGACTACCATGGTATATGGGGTCAGTCATGCCAAAACATTAGTATGTGGTGCGTGACTATAATGTGACATATTGAATGAGTTCTCTGTTAGTGGAGAGTTACATATGTTTCCAACTTTCCTCCTGTTGTATTGACATTCTTGACTGTTAATATTGAGATGTAATGATGCCTCAAGAAGAACTCATGTTTTCTTTCCTAAAGATAATGTGTGTGTGCCATCTGCATAACCTGTATGTGGAGCTTCCTGGCACATGGAATCCCTGCCTTGTTCTCTTCTTTGGGTTCTTGTGGTCTAACCTCACCACTGTTAGTTGGGACTGCTTTAAAGTGTTTTAAATTTTATTTTGTAAAGTTAAGTTTTTCCTATACGGATATATTTGTTTCTTTTTAGGTTTTCACAGTTCTTATCTTCCAAATACATTTGTCTTTCCTCAAAGTGACAATACGATTGAAAATTTGTGACAATAAATGGGGATTTGTAATTGAGAATTGAGGTTCTCTGTCACTCTGAGGAGGGCCGTATGTCTTGAGCCAAATGGTGCGATTGATCTCTTGTTTCCTTAGCCCTGGTCCTCTCTGCTCAGGAACTGGAACAGTCTCGCTGTGACTCACCCCGGTTACATGGCTTTCCTGACGTATGATGAAGTAAAAGCTCGGCTCCAGAAATTCATCCACAAACCCGGCAGGTCAGTGCCATGAGCCAAAGTGGCTCATTCTCCGGGATGTTATTTTCTGGTGGCCTTGGTTAGAATAGAGAAAACATGACCTTTGATTAGTTCCCCAATGGCCGTGTTTCTGCAGATTGATGCCTGTTTATCAGAGGGATTGACTCATTCAGATCTGATGGTTTGATAAATGCTTTCAATCTACTTCAGAATTGGGCTTATGTGTCTTTGCTTTTTGGTCTGGAGTCATTGAAGATGCTTTTATTGGTGGTGTTTTACCGTTTACCCTAATATGAACTTACCATGTCTTAAAGATTCTGTTTACCTCTATTCTCAGTTACATATTCCGGCTGAGCTGTACTCGCCTGGGTCAGTGGGCTATTGGGTATGTCACTGCTGATGGGAACATTCTCCAGACAATTCCTCACAACAAGCCTCTCTTCCAAGCACTGATTGATGGCTTCCGGGAAGGCTTGTGAGTACCTGCTGTTTGCCATCTGCCAGGGTCTGGGAACTGAGGGCCTGTAAAACCTCATCATTAATGACTGTGATGGGTTCCTTATACAGATGAAAATTCAGGAAACGTTTCAACAGATGATATTGTTGTGACCTTCAGGTTTCGAGGACTTCCGTTTTTACTTAAAAGGAATTGGATGAAATTACTTTTCTCTACCGCTTCACTATTACTATGAGTAAACTTTATCTTTTTCCTTTTCCAAATGTTAACTTATTTTCAAGTCTGTGTTAGATTTAAAATCATACCAGTTAGCAGAAAATGTTACCAGTTATTCAACGAGCCACAGCAGAGTGATCAGATGTTTGCTCTAATGTCACCAGGCTCAGGGGCCTTCATCCTGACTGCACTTGGGTTCAGCAGCATTTCTCCAGGCTTTGGGCTTTTGTAATGTATGCTGATATTTATGGTTAAGTTCTTATTTATTCCAGAATTGCTATTCCTTTGGGAATTTAAATAGGTTATAATTTGGTAAGTACTGAAAGTACCAATGTTGACTAGGTATCAGAAAACTACTTGTATTTAAGGTAATTATGCATCATCTTCTACAGTAGCATTGGAGCTTTACCAAATGCCAGAGCAGTTTGAGTCTAAAAGCTTCCTGGTAGATGATCTCAAGTGGCTTAATTTGTTTCTTATTATATTTCTTTTAAGTTGGTGTCTCTCAGTGTTAAAATCTGTAAACAAGGGTATTTTAGGTGTTTGGTCAAAAGTACATAAATGCAGTTTGGAGAGTCAACCTAGATGGCGATGTAGGTAAACGTGGTACTTGCCTCCTCCCACAACCACATCAAAATTACAACTAAACTACAGAACAATCATCATTCAGAGCTGTCTAAAATCCTACAGCTAGTTAATTAAAGAAGAAGCTCCATTCAGACTGGTAGGCGGGGCGGAAGCACGGAACAGGCTTGTCTGACACCGCGTGTGGCTTTTTTTTAATTGGGAGGGGTCTTTATGCCCATATGCCCAGAGATTCCCAAAGGACAGTTGGAAAGTGGCTGGCACTGTCTTTCTGGGAAGATTCTTAGAACAAATGGAAGCCTGGATTCCCACAGTGTCAGCCTGTGTGCCACCCCACCCTTCCCACACACTTGTACATGGGCTGTAGTCGCAGATTACAGGGTCCTTGCACCCTCTCTGTTCAGGGATCCTGTCCTCGCCCATGGGTTTTCATCTGGCAGAGAACATGGTCTTTAGACTCGAACTTTCACCTGTGCCCAGTGCCCCAGCCACAGAGCAGAGCCCACTCCTTACTGAAGACCCTGTGCTCAGGCAGTGGGAGGTGCCAGCCAGGCCTCAACTCACCAGCTGGCTTCGGGTCCTGAGGACTTGCTGAGGAGTGGGAGCCCAGGTGTCCACTGGTGCCAAGACTCTATTTAGTTCAGTTTAGGGTTCCTTACCTTTTCCCTGCCCTTACCCTCCATCCTGTCTCTTTCCCTTGATTTGGGGGGTGGGGTGGGGAGGGTGGGAGGAGGAATCAGTGTTTTAATCAGATTTTACAAAAACGTTTTAATTCTTTGTACAATTACCATCCTATGTAAAGATGACATTGTGTTCAGTTCAAGATTTTCATGGAATAAAGATCACACAGTACTTGAAAAAAAAAAAAAAAAAAAGGATCCAGGGACATATGGGAAGGAACTAAATTGTCTGGCATTAGGGTAAGAACTTGAAAGCAGCATTCTACCAGACAAAAGGGCTGGCAGAGGTCATTGAACCTTTTCTGAGACTTCCCCGCCACATTGCTGACAGGCAGTCACCAGATATGAGTCTGCATCAACTTGGCACATACTGTTCGCCCCGCCCTGGTGATTCCCTGAGACCCAGACCCACCAAATCTGCAGCCCCACCCAAGCTGTTTGCAGTGGCTTTTCCATATGATTGGCCAGACGTGGCTCAGGCTTCAGACTTTAACTAAAATCTCTCGAACAAGCAGTAGCTGGCCTCATTGTGCCCCGTTACTCTTTTTTTTTTTTTTTAAATATATTTTATTGATTTTTTACAGAGAGGAGGGGAGAGGGATAGAGAGTTAGAAACATCCATGAGAGAGAAACATCAATCAGCTGCCTCCTGCACGCCCCCCACTGGGGACGTGCCCGCAACCAAGGCACATGCCCTTGACCGGAATCGAACCTGGGACCCCCGAGTCCGCAGGCCGATGCTCCATCCGCTGAGCCAAACCGGTTAGGGCCCCGTTACTCTTGATAAGTGACCTCAGGCCTGGCACTAGCAGTAGCCTGCCTTGGTTCACAGCTTGCCCTCTCCTGATGCTTCTAAGCTCAACACAAGTAGCAGCCATCTATAGATTGCTCTGTAGCTCCTGCCGGGTGGCCCCAGGCAGTGGCTGACTTTGCACCTCCCGGGAGGCCCCAGAGCCAGTGCACCCTGTGGACAGCTTCAGACCATAGCAGATTACAACTCTACACATCCACCAGCAACACACTCAAGAGGCAGACTCAGTGAGCACCAAGCCCCACTGAAGCAAGTCCTGCTCCACAGGGGTATCTCCTGCACAGCAGCTCTTCCACTGTAGTCACAGCTGGTCCTCACAGCCAATTAGCCTGGAGGTCAATTCCTCTCAGTGACGCCAACAGCAATCAAGGCTCAACTACGATTAGACTGTGCACACAGCCCACACAGGGTGCACCTAGAGTGCCCAGCTCAGGTGACGGGAGGCTGAGCCACTGGGCCTACAGGACACCTATTACACAAGGCCACCCTACCAATTCCAGGAGACATAGCAGCTCTACCTAATACATAGAAACAAACACAGGGAGGCAGCCAAAATGTGAAGACAAAGAAACATGTCACAAATGAAAGAACAGAAAAAAATCTCCAGAAAAAGAACTAAATGAAATGGAAACAAACAAACTACTAGATACAGAGTTCAAAACAGTCGTTATAAGGATGCTCAAAATCTTACTGAGCCCTGACCAGTTTGGCTCAGTGGATTGGGCGTCGGCCTGCAGACTGAAGGGTCCCAGGTTCGATTCTGGTCAAGGGCATGTACCTTGGTTGCGGGCACATCTCCAGTGGGGGGTGTGCAGGAGGCAGGCCGACATCTCTCTCATCGATGTTTCTGACTCTCTATCCCTCTCCCTTCCTCTCTGTAAAAAATCAATAAAATATATTAAAAAAAAAATCTTACTGAGAACTTCAAGGAATTTAGTGAAAACATCAAAGACATAAAAAAAGACTAGTCAGAAATTAAAGATACACTAACTGAAATGAAGAATAATTTACAGGAAATCAACAGTAGAGTAGAAGATGCCAAGAATCAACTCAGTGATTTGAAATATGAGGAAGCAGAAAACACCAATCAGAACAGCATTAAAAAAAAAGAATCCAACATTCGCATCATGGAGATGCCGTCCTGGAAGGAGAAGAGAGGGAGCAAGAAATTGAAAACCTATTTGAAAAAATAATCAACAAACTTCCCCTACTTAGTGAAAGAAATAGACATACAAGTCCAGGAAGCTCAGACAGTCCCAAACAAGATAAACCCAATGAGGCCCAAAAGAGAATTTAAAAGCAGCAAGAGAAAAGCAGTTAGTTACCTAAAGGAGTGCCAGTTGATTTCTGGCACCCACGGGGAGTGGGCCTAAGCCATCAGTCGGACATCCCCCGAGGGCTCCCAGACTCCTAAAGGGTGCAGGCTGGGCTGAGGGCCCCCCTCCCACCACCACCACCACCAGTGCATGAATGTCATGCACTGGGCCTCTAGTAAATACATATCTATCAACAATTGAATCTAAAAATCAAAATAAACGAACAAGGAATCTAATGAACAAAATAAACTGATGCATAAAATAGAGGCATGGAAGCATGGAACAGACTGATGAATCTCAGAGAGAAGGGGTGAGGGGAGGCGGGAAGAGATTAAACAAAAAAACTTAAAAGCATACATGTATTACCCAAGGTCACAGATAACAGGGTGGTGAAGGTCAGGGTGGTATGGGATCCAGGTGGAGTTGGGGGGGAAGGCTTAGAGGGGGGCATCTGTAATATTCTCAACAATAAAGATTTTTTAAAAAGCAAATGCAGTTTAAATTAAGAATTTATACTTTGTGGCTATCCATAGATTAAAATAGGGGTTGGCAAACTGGCACATAGGCCAGCTGTTTTGTGTCTAAGATACTTTTTAAAGTGTTGTTAAAAAAGAACACACACACACATACACACACACAAAAGAATATGTGACTTTATCGCTTGCAAAGCCTAAAATATTTACTGTCAGGCCTTACAGAAAAAGTTTGTCGCCCTAGCCAGTTTGGCTTAGTGGATAGAGTGTCAGCCTGTGGACTGAAGGGTCCCGGGTTCGATTCTGGTCAGTGGGACATGCCTGGGTTGCGGGCTCAATCCCCAATGGGGGGCTTGCAGGAGGCAGCCAATCGATTCTCTCTCATCATTGATGTTTCTATCTCTCTCTCCCTCTCCCTTCCTCTCTGAAATCAATAAAAAAAATTTTTTTAAAAAGTTCGTTAACTCCTTGAAAGGTGGGACCTGTGGCAATGTGCCCTGGAGAAAGAATATCAGTTTTAGGAGAATATTTTCTTGGAACTTTTCTGTGTTCTTTATTTTTTTGAAGTATCAGTAAGATTTATTCTTGCATTTTTTGCAAAGTCGCCCTTTGACAATGAGGGAATTCCTAAATGCCATCTGTTATGTTAGCAAGCGGTTATAAATTGACTTCAATAAAGTCACAGGCTGCTTACTTCTCTCACAGCTATTTGTTTCCTGATGGACGGAATCAGAATCCCGACCTGACAGGCTTGTGTGAGCCGACGCCCCAGGACCACATCAAAGTGACTCAGGTGAGTTTTGTTGACATGGTAACCATATCTCTAGAGTCAAGCTTTTGTATGGACTTAATGGAGCTGACAGGAGAATTGTATTAAGTGACTGGAACACTTAAATTTTAAACCGTTGACTAGATAGTGAATTTATGTTCCATGTGGTTTCTCTTTGAACCATGCAGCTTAAAGTAGGACCAAGACTAGGGAATTTCTGTGTTATGGGAGAACATTGACCACTGATGTGAAATTTTTATACAAGCAAAATTTGTATACACAGTAATGGTCTTTAATAGTTCCGTTTTTAGCATTTATGGTTGCATTCATTCATTCATTCATTCATTCAACAAATACCTGAAATAGGCTGAATAACTGTTATTTTTTCTTTATTTTAATCAAAGGAACAATATGAATTATACTGTGAGATGGGCTCCACGTTCCAACTGTGTAAAATATGTGCCGAGAATGATAAGGATGTGAAGATCGAGCCCTGTGGACACCTCATGTGCACGTCCTGTCTTACGTCCTGGCAGGTGTGGGTCCAAATCATGCCTTTTCTCAGTTGTGTGATCCTTCTGAAGAGCTGGGGGCTGTATGTAAAGGATGGCTTGGTGTGTGGGGTAGAGTAACTTTTCCTTTTTGTTTTCAAATGTATTTCCTAGTGGATGAATATTTTAAGTAGTTTTGGATGTGCCTGTCACCATCTCCTGTCTCCTCTGCAGGAATCGGAAGGCCAGGGCTGTCCTTTCTGCCGATGTGAAATTAAAGGTACGGAGCCCATTGTGGTAGATCCGTTTGATCCGAGAGGAAGTGGCAGCCTATTGAGGCAAGGAGCAGAGGGAGCTTCTTCCCCAAATTATGATGATGATGATGATGAACGAGCTGATGATTCTCTCTTTATGATGAAGGAATTAGCTGGTGCCAAGGTAAGTCTGCAATTTAATAGCCTGTGGCAAACTCCACTGTGAGTTGTAATCTAAAGCTATAGAACACATAATGGCATCCAAACTACGAGGAGCAATACTAGCTAATATTTATTGAGCATCTGATGTCAGAGACACTATGCTAAACACTATTCTGATTTTAACTCATATAACCCAATAAGTAAGGACTATCATTATCCTCATATAACAGATGAAGAAACTGAGGCACAGAGATTAAGGAATTTGCTGAAGGTTACGCAGATAGTAAGTTGAACCAGAATTGGTGGCCAGGCATTTTGGCTTCAAGGCCCATGTTCTCTTACTGTCTGTATCCTAAACTTGGGCTTTACTCAGATAGCTTAGTGGAAAAAATGAAGGGGAATAAAAGAATTGGACCCTGTTTTGCTACTGTGACTAGAGTATATTGCTCTTGTCTTTTCTCTAACGGAGTCTTGTCATTACAACGTTAGGTTTGATGGGGAGAATAATGTACTGTTAATAACCAAATAAATGGCAGGTGAAGTGATTGGAGGGTGGTAGGAGGTACCATGTAAAATCTAACTGGAATTAAAACTAAATTGGGGAATATTAACCCTGAAATACCAGCTGAAGACTGGAGGAAGAGCCTTTATACAAGGAAGGGTGGAAACCACCTTGAGACTGCTGGGAAGGACGGCACTAGCCCAGCTCTCAGGAGCAGACCTAAGCTGCAGTCGGACATCCTTAGTGCTACTGAGGAGGCGGGAGAGGCTCCCGCCACCACCGCTGTGCTGGCAGCCATCAGCCTGGCTTGTGGCTAAGCAGAGCTCCCCCTGTGGGAGTGCACTGACCACCAGGGGACAGCTCCTGCATTGAGCATCTGCCCCCTGGAGGTCAGTGTGTGTCATAGTGACCAGTCATTCCCAGTCATTCTGCTGTTGGGGTCAATTTGCATATTACCCTTTTATTATATAGGATAGAGGCCTGGTGCACAGGTGGGGGCCGGCTGGTTTGCCCTGAAGGGATTCCCGGATCAGAGTGGGGGTCCCGCTGGGGTGCCTGGCCAGCCTGGGTGAGGGGCTGGTGGCTGTTTGCAGGCTGGTCACACCCTCTTCAGAGTGGGGGTCCCCACTGGGGTGCCTTGCCAGCCTGGGTGAGGGGCTGGTGGCTGTTTGCAGGCTGGTCAAGGCCCCCCCCCCCCAGTGGGGACCCTCACCCCATGGAGGTTTGGCCATCCTGGGTGAGGGGCTGATGGCTGTTTTCAGGCTGGCCACACCCCCTTTAGGGTGGGGGGGTCCCCACTGGGGTGCCTGGCCTGTCTGGGTGAGGGGCTGAGGGCCGTTTTCAGGCTGGCCAAGCCCCCCAGCGACAGAAGCTCCTAGCCTCTCCTTTTTTGCTTTTTTTTTTTTATATTCTGGGATTTATTTACCTTCTATAATTGAAACTTTGTAGCCTTGAGTGGAGCTCAGAGCCTGCCAGGGCGGGGCGGGAAGCTTGGCTTCCTCCATTGCCAGGGGCAACCCAAGCCTCCTGCTCGCTCCAGCTCTGTGGCCACAGCCGGCTGAAAGCAAGTTTCTGGGGTTTATTTATCTTCTATAATTGAAATTTTGTTGCCTTGAGTGGAGCTCAGAGCTGCCGTGGCAGGCGGGAAGCTTTCCTTCCTCCATCACTGGGGCAACCAAGCCTCCTGCTTGCTCCAGCTCCGTGGCTGCCAGCCGCCGTCTTGGTTGGGTTAATTTGCATATAGTCGCCCTGATTGGCTGGTGGGCGTGGCTTAAGGCATGGCAAAGGTATGGTCAATTTGAATGTTTGTCTTTTATTAGTGCAGACTATTTCTTTATATTTCTTTTTCACTCACTATTCTTGTTCTCTTTCTTAATTTTCTTTTGAGGTTGTTTTTGCTGTTGTTGTCAGGTTCATCTGTATGTTTTTGTTTGTTTCTTGTTTTGTTTTGTCCTATACAACAGCTTGCACAACATGGTGTGGGTGGAGCCTCAGAGTCAGCTTGAGAGGAGATCCCACCCACAAACTGGACAACAGCAGTCAAAACCCTAATGCAATAGTAGAGCCCAAATACCTCACGAAAAAGTCACTCTTAGAGGATCCAGCTCAGTTCAAGGAGACCACACTACAGGGTCCCACAGGATATTTACTATAAAAAGACCACCCCACAAAGACTGGGAGTCATAACTAGTATATTTAATACATAGAAACAAGCACAAAGAGACAACTAACAAGGAAGATAAAGAAACAACCCTCAAATGAAAGAAAAGGAGAAATCTCCAGAAAAACACTGAACTGAGATGGAGGTAAGCAATTTATCAGAGTTCAGAGTAATGGTTATAACAGTGCTCAAGGAACTTAACAGAACTACAAGGAATTTAATGGGAACCGTAAGGAAATTAGTGGGAACTACATCAGCATGAAAAGGACATAGAAACCATGAATAAGAACGAGTCAGAAATGAAGA
The DNA here is from genome assembly GCF_000147115.1 of Myotis lucifugus. Taxonomy (NCBI): domain Eukaryota; kingdom Metazoa; phylum Chordata; class Mammalia; order Chiroptera; family Vespertilionidae; genus Myotis; species Myotis lucifugus. Next base: position 104,532 of record NW_005872008.1, read on the forward strand.
ATACTAAATATGACAACTAAATCTGTCACACATATGACACTGAAAGGAATTAAAAGCAGGCTTGATGAAGCAGAGGGTAGAATCAGTGATTTGGAAGAGAAGATAGGAAAAAGCAATTACAGCAGCAAAAAGAAAAACACTTAAAAGGCATGAGAAGAGTTTAAGGAAATTTTACGACACTGTGAAATGGAACAACATCTGCATCATAGTGATACCAGAAGGAGAAGAATGTGAACAAGGGATGGAGAAACTGAAGAAATAATGACAGAGCCCTGGCCAGTGGCTCAATGATTAGAACATTGGCCCACACACCAAAGGGTCATGGCTTCAAATCCTGGTCAAGAGCATATACCTGAGTTGCAGATTCTATCCTAGATCCTGATCGGGGCACGTGTGGGAGACAACCAATAGATGTTTCTCTCTCTCTCATCACTGTTTCTATCCCCACCCCTCCCTCCTTCCCTCCCTCTCTCCCTCACTTCCAATCTATCTAAAATCAATAGAAAAGTATGCTTGGTTGAGGATTAATAACCATCACGACAATAAGAATAACAAGAGAAAATGACAGAAAACGTTCATAACCTGGTGAAAGAAAAGTCACACAAATCCAGAAAGCACAGAGAGTCCCAATGAAGATGAACACTCACACTAAGACACATTATAATTAAAATAGTAAATGTTAAAGACAAAGAGAAAATCTTAAGGGCAGCAAGAAAGAGATAGTCAGTTGCCTACAAGGGAGCTCCCATAAGGCTGTCAGATGATTTCTCAACAGAAACTCTACAGGCCAGAAGGGACTGGCATGAAGTATTCAAAGTAATGAAAAGCAAGGGATTGAATCCTAGACTACTGTATCCAGCAAGACGATCATTCAGAATTGAAGATGAAATAAAGAGCTTCCCAACAAAAAAAACTAAAGGAGCTTATTACCACCCTACCAGCACTGCAAGAAGTGCTAAAAGGACTATAGTAAGAAGAAGAAGAAATAGAAAGAGAGGAACATAGTCATAAAGAATAAAGATGGCAATAAATAAGTACCTATCACTAATAACTTTAAGTGTAAATGAATTAAATGCTCCAATCAAAAGACATAGGGTAACTGAATGGATGACCATATACATGCTGTCTACAAGAGACCCACCTCAGAACAGAAGACTCACACAGAATGAAAGTAAAAGGATGGAAAAAGATTTTCATGCAAATGGAAACAGAAAAAAAAATGGGGGGTAATATTACTCATATCTGACAAAATATACTTCAAAACAAAGGCCATAAGAAGAGATAGAGAAGGTCATTATATAATACTAAAGGGATCGTTCCAACAAGAGGATATAACCCTGGTAAACATTTGCACCCAATACAGGAGAATCTAACTATATTAAAAAAACTCCTGGAGGCCCTGGCCAGTTGCTCAGTGGTTAGAGTGTTGGCCTGTGAACTGAAGGGTCGAGGGATCGATTCCCAGCCAAGGGCACGTACCTGAGTTGCAGGTTTGATTCCTGGCCCCTGTTGGGGTGTGAGTAACTAAATCAGTGTGTTTTTCTCTCTTTGATATTTCTTTCTTTGCCCCTCTTCTCCCTCCCTTCCATTCTCTCTAAAAAGAATCAATGGAGCCCAGCAGTTGAGCATTTACCTATGAACCAGGAGGTCACAGTTCAATTCCTGGACAGGATACATGCCTGGATTGCAGGCTTGATCCCTGGTAGGGGGCATGCAGGAGGTGGCCGATCAATGATTCTCTCATCATTGATGTTTCTAGCTCCCTTACTTTCTGAAATTATTAAAAATATATTTAAAAATTAAAAATAAAACATCAATGAAAAACATATCCTTGGGTGAGGATTGAAAAAACAACACTCTCCTGGAGGATTTGAAAGGAGAGATAACGATCAGCAATGCACTTATAGTGGGGGCTTTAATACCCACTGACATCAATGAATAGGTCTTCCAGACAAAAATCAACAAGAAACAGTGACCTTAAAGCACACACTAGATTAGGTGGATGTAATTGACATTTACTAAACATTTTATCCCAAAACTGCAGAATATACATTCTTCTCAAGCATACATGGGACATTCTCAAAGATAGACATGTTAGGACACAAAACAAGCATTTACAAGTTCAGGGAGGTAGAAATCATATCAAGCATCTTTTTGGATCATAACGATATGAAACTAGAAACCAACTACAGTAAAAAAAAAAAAAAAAACCTGAAAAACATTCAGACACATGGGTGCTAAATAGCATGTTATTAAACAATGAATGGACTACCAATAAGATCAAAGGAGAAATATAAACTTCCTGGAAACAAATGAAAACAAACACACAACAACACAAAATTTATAGGTCACAGTGAAAGTAGTCCTGCGAGGGAAGTTTATAGCATTACAGGTATACCTCAAGAAACAATAAACTCAAATAAATGATCCACTGCAACTAAAAGAATTAGAAATAGAACAACAAGAAAAGCCTAGTGAAAAAGGAAATAATAAAGATGAGAGAGGATATAAAAGACATACAGACTAAAAAATAAATACAAAAGATCAAGGAAACCAAGAGCTGGTTCCTGGAAAAGATAAGCAAGATTGATGAACCGTTAGCCAGACTTATCAAGAAAGAGGGACCCAAATAAATAAAATGAAAAAGGAAAGAGGTGAAGTAACAGCTGACACCACAAAAATACAAGAGAATTGTGAGAAAATACTGTGAATATCTATATGCCAACAAACTGTATAACCTAGGCAAAATGGACAAATACCTAGAAACACAATCTTCTAAAATTTAATCAGGAGGAATTAGAAAACCTGAATGGGCTGTTAGGACCTAAATGAAATTGATGCAATAATAAAAAAAACTTCCAGAAAACAAAAGGCCTAGACCAGATAGATGTACAGGCGAGTTTTACCAAACATTCAATTAAGAACAACACCTATCCTCCCCAAACTATTACAAAAAATTGAAGAGGAAGGAACACTTCCAAGCTTATTTTACGAGGTCAGCATTATCCAATTCCAAGGCCAGATAAAGACACCACAAAGAAAGAAAATTACAGGCCAAGATCCCTGATGAACATAGATGTGAAAATCCTCAACAAAATATTAGCAAATTGGATCCAGCAATACAATGAAACGATTATATACCATGACAATGTGGGATTTGTTCTGGGAATGCAAGGCTGGTACAATATCAGCAAATCAATAAATGTAATTCATCACAAGCAAAATGAAAGATAAAAATCACATGATCATACCAATAGATGCAGAAAAGGCATTCAACAAAGTTCAGTGCCCATTTTTGATAAAAACTCAGCAGAGTGGGAATAGGGGGATCATACCTCAACATAATAAAGGCCACATATGACAAATCTACAGCTAACATCATACTCAATGGGCAAAACCTAAAACCATTTCCCATATGAACAGGAACAAGACAGGATGTCTGCTCTCACCACTCTTATTTAGCCTTGTACTGGAAGTCAGAGAGGAAGAAAAAAAAATAAAAGGCATCCAAATTGGAAAGGAGGAAGTAAAACTGTCATTATTGGCAGATTATATGGTACTAGAGGCCCAGTGCATGAATTTGTGCATGGGTGGGGTCCGCTGGTAGGGGGAAGGGCCACAGGAGGTTGGCCGGCAGACCCTGCCCGCGATGGGGATTGGGGTGGCCGATGGGGGGCGGGGATGGCCAGGGGGAGGGGCCACAGGCGGTTGGGGGGCCCAATCAGGCCTGTTGGCTGCCGCAGTGCGTGTCATAGTGACCAGTCGTTCCCATCGTTCCGTCATTCCAGTCGCTTGGCTTTTATATATATAGTTTGTGCATAGAAAATCCCAAAGACTCTGCCAAACAACTAATACATTTAATAAATGAATTTGGCAAAGTTGCAGGATACAAAATTAACATCCAGAAATCAGTGGCATTTTTATGCACCAATAATGAACTCTCAGAAAGAGAAACTAAAAGAACAATCTCATTTACCATTTCAGAAAAAAAAAAGATACTTAGGAATAAACTTAACCAAGGAGGTAAAAGACCTGTACTCAGAAAACTCTGGGAAATTGAAGATAGAAATAGAGGAAGACGCCCTGGCTGGTTTGGCTCAGTGGATAGAATGTCGGCCTGCAGACTGAAGGGTCCTGGGTTCGATTCTGGTCAAGGGCACATACCTTGGTTGCAGGCTCAAGGCTCTGGTCGGGGGCATGCAGGAGGCAACCAATTAGTGTGTCTCTCTCACATTGGTGTTTCTGTCTTTCCCTCTCCCTTCCACTCTCTCTAAAAATCAATGGAAAAAATATCCTTGGGTGAGGATTTACATACATACATACATACATACATACATACATAAATAGATAGATAGATAGATAGATAGAATTAGAGGAATATACTAACAAGTGGGAGTATATATCGTGTTCATGGCTTGGAAGAATTAACATCATTAAAATGTCCAAAACAATCTATAGATTCAGTGTAATCCCTCTTAAAATGCCATCAGCATATTTCACAGATTTAAAGCAAATATTCCAAAAATGTATGGAACCAAAAAAGACTCCAAGTAGCCTTAGCAATTTTGAGAAAGAAGAACAAAGTTGGAGGGATCACAATACTGGATATCGAACTATACTACAAAGGCATTTTAATCAAAGCAGCCTGGTACTGGCACAAGAACAGGCAGGTAGATCAATGGAACAGAACAGAGACCCCAGAAATCAATTCTTGCTTTTATCCTGAATTAATATTTGACAAAGGCAGTAAGAGCATATACTGGAGTAAAGATGACCTCATCAATAAATGGTGCTGGGAAAATTGGACAGGTACATTGAAAACAATGAAACTAGACCACCAACTAACAACATACACAAAAATAAACTCAAAATGAATAAAATACTAAATGTAAGCTGTGATAAAACATCTATAAGAAAACAGGCAGTAAATTGTCAGACATCTCATGTAGCAGAATTTTTACTGATCAATCTCCTAGGCAAGAGAAACAAAGAAAAAAAAATAAATGGGACTGTATCAAACTAAAAAGCTGCGTGTCAAAAGAAACCAGCCTCAGAATGCAGAGAACCCACTGCGGGGGAGGACATATTTGCCAGTGACACATCTCATAGGGGCTGATTTCCAAGATGTATAAAGACTCACACAACTCAGCAAAAGGAAGACAAACTATACAGTTAAAAAAATAGGCACAGGACGTGAATAGACATTTTTCCAAAGAGGACATACAGACCTGGTTGGTGTTGCTCAGTGGTTGAGTGCCGACCCATGAGCCAGGAGATCACGGTTCGATTCCTGGTCAGGCTTCAAGTTAGATCCTCAGTAGGAGCGTGCAAGAGGCAGCTGACAGATGATTCTCTCTCCTCATTGAAGTTTCTGTCTCTCTCCCTCTCCCTTCCTCACTGAAGTCAATAAGAACATATACAAAAACATAGGCAGAGAGGGCCTTCCAAACTGGGAAACAATTTGAACAAAGTGAGGAAGAGGGAATTCCAGCATAAAGAGTGGGGGAGAATGCGTTACGGATGGATGGTTTCTGAGTTGGTGAGCATTTAAGGGTGGCTGAGCTGGTAATGGTGAGCAAAAGGATGTGTTGAGATAAAAAACTAGAAGCTAGGAGAACCGCTAGACAACGGTTTTCATAAACCAGGCCCAGGGCTGATAGGCACAATGAAAAGGCTGCTGTAGATATGAGATCATTTTATGGGAAATTAACAGGACACGGTGATTGACTAGAAATTGATGATGAAGGGAGGGTTAACTTGACTAATGATTCCGCTTTCTTTTTTTAAAAATATTTTTTATTGATTTTTTTTTTACAGAGAGGAAGGGAGAGGGATAGAGAGTTAGAAACATTGATCAGCTGCCTCCTGCACACTCCCTACTGGGGATGTGCCCACAACCAAGGTCCATGCCCTTGACCGAGATAGAACCTGGAACCCTTCAGTCCACAGGCCCACGCTCTATCCACTGAGCCAAACTGGTTAGGGCAGATTTCGCTTTCTTTCTTTCTTTTTTTTTTTTAATGCCCTTGGCCAGAATCGAACCTGGGACCTTTCAGTCCGCAGGCTGATGCTCTATCCACTGAACCAAACCAGCCAGGGCAGATTTTGCTTTCTTTTTTTTTAAAATATATTTTATTGATTTTTTCTTTTTACAGAGAGGAAGGGAGAGGGATAGAGAGTTAGAAACATCGATGAGAGAGAAACATCGACCAGCTGCCCCCTGCACACCACCCACTGGGGATGTGCCCGCAACCCAGGTACATGCCCCTGATCGGATTCGAACCCGGGACCCTTCAGTCCACAGGCTGACGCTCTATCCACTGAGCCAAACCAGCTTCGGCCAGATTCCGCTTTCTTAACTGCGTGTTTAGCTTCCCAGATCGCACTGTTCGCGCCCCCTCTACGGTCGCTTTCTGAAGCTGGAGGGAAGGCCAGGAGCAATGGTTAGGACTGTGTTTACCTCATTCACCAGCAGCTCCAAGAAAGGGGCAGGTGTGGTGGCTGTGTCCTGTGGTTGCCTTGGTGCCCGCAGCTGATGCCCTGCAGGCTCCACGTGCAGCTGGGCGAGGCTTCCTGCTGGACAGTCAGCCATCCATCGCCTGCTGTCGTCTAGGCCGGGAGATGGCAAAGGCTTCACGTGTGTGGTGTCTTCTAATTCGGCACCTCGTTGTTTAGATCACAAATTGACAGAAAATGCTAGTTCCTTTAATTACTGAAGTGAAACAACTTATCCTATCTAATAAGGAGGGAATATGCTAATTGACCCTCACGCCGTTGCAAAGATGGCGGCGCCCACAGCCACAAGATGGCAGCACCCAGTCCCCTCAGCCCTGCCGGGGTGGCAGGTGCATGGCAGGGCGGGCCTGGCCGCTCCGCCCGCCTGCCTCCGGAGTCCCCCCAGTCCCCTCAGCCCCCCAGCCGCCCAGGGCCACCTGAGGCTCAGGTAACCAGGGCCACCTGAGCCTTGCGCTGCCGGCAGTGGCAGTAGCAGAGGTGTGATGGGGCGTCGCCTTCCCCTGATCACCAGGTCGCCTCCCGCCCTGAGGGCTCCCGGACTGTGAGAGGGGGCAGGCCGGGCTGAGGGACCCCCTCCAGTGCATGAATTTTCATGCACCGGGCCTCTAGTTTCTTCAGAAGGATGCATATGCCTTTTAGTGATTTTGTGGAGCGTTTTCCTTAGGAAACTCTTTTTCTTTCTGCCATAACAGCCCACAGAGAATTTGTTGTCGTTGATCTTGGTGGTTCTGCCCCTAAAGCATTGTTTTCCAGATGATTTCTTGAGAGGTTAATGTCTGTTCCTTTCTTTTTATATGGCTTTCTGTTTTTAATATTGAAAATATTTATCTGAAGATGAAGATCGGCCGGCTGTGCGCACTGGCCTGTGGCTGCGCCCACAGGGCCTCCGGCATGGGGACCGGCCTGTTGGCGGCCGAGCAGGGCCGGGTGTGCCATGGCCGCTGGTCAGTGTCCACAGCGTGGGCGGGGAGGGTGCCACACGCCCACCAGCCTGACTGAGGCCTCCCTGTGCAGGTGGAGCGGCCCCCCTCTCCGTTCTCCGCGGCTCCGCAGGCGCCCCTGCCCCCGGTGCCGCCGCGACTAGACCTGCTGCAGCAGCGCTTGCCCGGCCCTGCGGGCGCTGGCCTGGGAGCGGCGCCTAAGGTAACGCCAACCGCCTGCGCCTCTGCTGCCCCCTCTGCTGCCTGCCTGGGAGCCGGGGCACCACTGACTTGCTTCCATCTGCCCCACAGGCCGCCAGCGCCCTGCATAAGGACAAGCCCTTGCCAGCGCCCCCCACCCTGAGAGACCTGCCGCCACCGCCCCCTCCCGACCGGCCTTACTCTGGGGGGGCAGAGGCCCGGCCGCAGAGGCGCCCCTTGCCCTGTACTCCCGGCGACTCTCCGTCCAGGGACAAACTGCCCCCCGTCCCCTCCAGCCGCCTTGGGGAGTCCTGGCTGCCTCGGCCAGTCCCCAGAGTGCCCGTCGTCACCCCGAGCCCTGGGGAGCCCTGGGCAGGACGGGAATTGACCAACCGGCACTCCCTGCCCTTCTCGTTGCCCTCCCAAATGGAGCCCAGAGCAGAGGGGCCTTGGCCTGGGAGCGCCTTCGGTCCGGATGCCTCCGTGGTGAGTCCTGGTGTTGAAATGACTCAGCCTGTTCAGAAGTGTCTGTGGCCTGGCCTGTGCTCAGTGGTTAGAGCATCAGCCCCTGCGGTGCATGGTCGAGGGTTCCATTTCTGGTCAAGGGCACATGCTTGGGTTGCAGGTTCGATCCCCGGCCTTAGTCGGGGCACATGTGGGAGGCAACCAGTAGATACCTCTCTCTCTCTCTCTACCCCCCCCCCCCCCCCCCCTTTTTTCCTTTTTCTAAAAAATATCTTGTGAAGATTAATAAAGAAAAAAGGAGAAATACTTGTGGGTGACCTTTAAGGGGTCAGTGTTTGTGACAGGTTTTATATAGGATTCAAAGATAATATAGTCCCTACCCTGAAGAAATGTGTATTTTTATAGAGCAGGTAAGGCATATTTGTAAATATCGCAAGTGTGTGTGTGAATGCGCGCACCTTGAGAAGTGTAAATGAAAGCACGAGCTTTAGAGGAGAAACTATTTCCAGATAGAGCCGACGGTGCGGGCTCCCTGGAAAGAGTGACTTCTGAATTTGAAGGACTCTTTCCACAGCGTGCCCAGCTCTGAGGAGAGCAGAGCTACAGGACAGGAAGGCTTTGGTGTGTTACAGATGAGTGGTCGGCTGAGTAGAGCAGAAATTTTGTGTATCAAAGTATGAAAGGTGGCTAGAAAGGGCATTAGTACTAGATTAGAGGGCCTCCCACAAGAATTTAAATTTATTTGGTAGGAAATGGGGAGCATTTCAAAGTTTTAACTTAGTGGAGTGACATGACCAAAATGCCAGTTTAAAGAGATGCCCACCCTGGCCGGTGTGGCTCGGTTGGTGGAGCATTGTCCCACTCACAGTTGGATACCTGGTCGGAGCACATATGGGAGGCAACTGATCAATGTCTCTCTCTCTCACAATCTCCCCCTCTCTCCCTCTACCTTTCCCTTCCCTTCTCTCTAAAATAAATAAAAACGTTTTTTAATTATAAAGAGATGATTCCAATAATTGTATGTAGAATGGATTGATAAGAGAATAGATTAAAAAAAGACAGGTTAGTGGTCCATTCTTTAAGCATGAGATATAAGGGGTCTGGAACTGAGGGTGGAAGAGGTATGTTCATTATTTGTTGGTTCAGTTATGCACTCAACATAAATTCTTGCCCTTACAAAGTCTATATTCTAGTAGGGGAAAGACAAAATAAAAAAGATAAGTTAGAACATACAGGGTGTTGGACATGGATGAGTGCTGTAGAGAAAAAGTAGGGCAAAAGGGGTATTGGGACAGCTAAGCCAAGACTGGAGCGTGGGGAGGGGAGCCATGCTAATTCTGGGGAAAGACAGTTCCAGGAGGAAGGGAAAGCAGCTGCGCTGAGGAGAGTGTTTGAGGGATGACAGGGTGGACCATAGTTGGTGCTAAGTGAGCAGGAAGGAGAACAGCTGTCTGTGAGCAGGTGGGGCAGCCAGATTAGGCAGAGCCTTGAGAGGGTGAGAAACAAAGATCCAGTAAGTTTGAAAGCAGGCTGTGGGTGGGGACAGGACAGGAAACCACACACGCGCACGCGCACGCGCACGCACCCTTGCGGTTTTGAACCTGGCTAGAGACATGTTGAATTTGAGATGAGCTATTGAAGCAAGAATTGACCAACAGGTAGTTAGAAATCTAAGGGAAAAAGTGGAAGTGGAAGGGAGAGGTTGAGGAATGCTGTGGCCAGGAATGACTGCAGGGGGAGGATGACAGGTTTAAGTGGCATCTCAGTGAGGGATTAGGGTTGACTTTGTGGTGGTGTCAATATAGAAAAATCGGTTTTTAAAGTTAGAAATGGTATTTGTGTAAACAATTTTCACAAGTATTTCTAGAATTAAGAAAAAATACATAAGTCCTTGGCTTGTTTTTTATCTCTATCTCCCTCGTCTCCCTACATTTGAGCTTTTCAGAGCCTGGAACAGCTGTGCTTTTGTTAGATGTAATAACCCGAGTGTGGCGTGGAGTGAGGTCTGTGTCTATATTACTGTTCTTGTTATTGTCAGTAGGTTAATATGAGGAGATGCTTAGCTGTATTAAGAAGGTCCTTTTTCAACACTTTTCTTTCCAGAATATGAATAGCAGCCCATTAGCAGGTCCAGAGTGTGAGCACCCCAAAATCAAACCTTCCGCATCGGCCAATGCCATTTATTCCCTGGCTGCCAGGTGAGTCTAAAAGCTGCATTTCACACCGTGGAGTTGTCCTGCTAAAGAATTTACCTACAGAAAAGTAAACTCAGAGGAAAGTAAAAATGGGTCTGCATTTGCACATATAAAAATCTCCCTGTTTATGTTTGAACTGTTTCCTCCTATTCTTTTCTGTGTAAATGTACAGAGATCGGTCCTGCTGGGTGAGGTTCATCAATTTTACTACATTTTCTCAAAGAAGCAATTTTGGTTTTTGTTGATTTAAAAAAAGTTAATTTCTTAATTCTCATTTTTAATTTTAATTCTTAATTCTTGGGTACCTGCTTTTTTGTGGTAAAATACACATGACATTAAATTTTGCATCTGACCTATTTATTAGTATACAATACAGTTTAGTTTTATTAATTAAATACTTCACATTGTACAACGATCACCACCATCTCCATAATTCTTTTCAGTTTGTTTAACTCTATACCTGTTAACAATAAATCCTCATTTCCCCTCTGCCAGCCCCTGACAGCCACCATTATACTTTTTGTCTTTATGATGTTAATTACTCTAAATACCTCATGTAAGTAGAATCATACAGTATCTGGCTTATTTCACTCAGCAGAATGTCCTCAAGGTCCGTCATATTGTAGCCGATTGAAGAGCACTCCCCTTTAAAGGCTGGATGCTGTGCTCTTGTATGTCTGTGTGACCTTTTGCTTATCCATTCATTAGTCAATGGACACTTGGGCGCTTCTTGTTTTAGCTATTGCAAATGACGCTACTATGAATATGGGTGAGCAATTCTCTCTTTAAGACCCTACTTTCAGTTATTTTGGTTGTATACCCAGAAGTTGAATTGCTGGATCATATGGTAATTCTATTTTTAATTTTTTGAGGCACCTTCATACTGTTTTTCACAGCAGCTGTACTATTTTACATCCCCAACCATGGTGCACAAAGGTTCCAATTTCTCCAAAATTTTACCAACACTTGTTATTTTCTGTTTTTTATTTCTATTTCTATTTTTTTGATTGATTTCAGAGAGTAAGGGAGAGGGAGAGAGAGATAGAAATATCAATGATGAGAGGGAATCACTGATTGGCTGCCTCCTGCATGTCCCCCACTGGGGTTCGAGCCCGCAACCCAGGCATGTGCCCTTAACTGGAATCGAACCTGGGACCCTTCAGTCCACAGGCTGATGCTTTATCCACTGAGTCAAACCAGCTAGGGCTATTTTTATTTTTTTATAGCAGCCATCCTAATGGGTGTGAGGTGGTATTGCATGGTAATTTTGTTTTGCATTTCCCTGATGATTAATGATATTAAGCATCTTTTCATGTGCTTATTGGTCATTCATATGTCTTCTTTAAAGAAGTTTCTATTGAAGGCCATTGCCCATTTTTAAACAAATCTTTATTGTTAAGGGTGTTACAGATATCCCCCTTTTTTTTCCCTGTTTCCCCCCTCCACCTGGTTCCTGCCCCACCCCAGGACTTCACCCTATTGTCTGTGTCCATAGGTAATACATATCTGTAATAATAAAAATGTAATATGCTAATTAGACTGGACAGCCGAACAAACTTCCAGACATCCTCTGGACGAAGCTGGGGTATGAGAACTGAGGCAAGCCACCGCGGCTGTGAGGGCCAAGCCCCTTGCACGAATTTTGTGCATCGGGCCTCTGGTATGCTTATAAAACCTTTGGTTAATCTCTTCCCACCTCCCCTTCTCTGTGAGATTCGTCAGTCTGCTCCATGTTTACATGCCTCTGATTCTCTTTTATTCAGTTTATTTTGTACATTAGATTCCTTGTTCATTTATTTTGATTTATAGATTTCATTGTTGATAAATATGTATTTATTGCCATTTTATTGTTCATATTTTTTATCTTTTTCTTCTTCTCCCTCTTCTTAAAGCATACCCTTCAACATTTCATTTAATACTGTTTTGGTGGTGATGAACTCCTTTAGCTTTATCTTTATCTGACCTTCAATTCTAAATGATAGCTTTGCTGGGTAGAATAACCTTGGTTATAGGTCCTTGCTTTTCATTACTTTGAATGTTTCTTATCACTCCCTTCTGACCTGCAAAGTTTCTGTTGAGAAATCAGCTGACAGTCATATGGGTGCTCCTTTGTAGGTAACTAACTGCTTTTCTCTTGCTGCTTTTAAGATTCACTCTTTGTCTTTTTTTTTTTTTTAAATATATTTTATTGATTTCTTACAGAGAGGAAGGGAGAGAGATAGAGAGTTAGAAACATCGATCAGCTGCCTCCTGCACATCTCCTACTGGGGATGTGCCCGCAACCCAGGTACATGCCCTTGACCGGAATCGAACCTGGGACCTTTCAGTCCGCAGGCCGACGCTCTATCCACTGAGCCAAACCGGTTTCGGCCACTCTTTGTCTTTAACCCTTGGCTTTTTAATTATAATGTGTCTTGGTGTGGGCCTCTTTGGATTCCTGTGTGACTCTCTGTGCTTCCTGGACTTGTAAGTCTATTTCTCTCACCAGTAGAGTACTTTTTTTGTCATTATTTCTTCAGATTGGTTTTCAATATTTTGCTCTCTTCTCCTTCTGGCAAACCAATAATGTGAATGTTGTTATGCTTGAAGTTGTCCCAGAGGCTCTTTACACTATCTTCATATTTTTGTATTATTTTTCTTTTTTCTCTTCTGCTTGGGTGTTTTTTGCTTCCTCATATTCCAAATAATTGATTTGTTTCTTGGAATCCTCTCCTGTTGAATCCCTGTAAATTATTCTTTATTTCAGTAAGTATATTCAGACTCATCATTTTTCATGTCTTTGACATTTTCACTAAGATCCTTGAAAGCCTCACTAAATCCCTTGAAGTTCTCTTTGAGTCAACTGAAGTGCTCATTAAGGTCCTTGAGTAACCTTATAACCATGGTTTTGAACTCGGTATCCAGTAATTTGCTTGCTTCCATTTCTTTCATTTGTGACATATTTTTTTGTCTCTGCATTTTGGCTGCTTCCTTGTGTTTGTTTCTATGTATTAGGTAGACCTGCTATGTCTCCTGGAGTTGGTAGAGTGGCCTTGTGTGGGTGTCCTGTAGGCCCAGTGGCTCAGCCTCCCCAGTCACCTGAGCTGGGCACTCTAGGTGCACCCTGTGTGGGCTGTGTGCACAGTCTTATTGTAGTTGAGACTTGATTGCTGTTGGTGTCACTGGGAGGAATTGACCTCCAGGCCAATTGGCTGTGAGGATTGGCTGGGACTACAGTGGGAGAGCTGCTGTGCAGGAGACACCCCTATGGAGCAGGACTTGCTTCAGTGGGGCTTTTGTGCTCACTGAGTCTGCCCCTTGAGTGTGTCACTGGTGGATGCGTAGAGTTGTAATCTGCTATGGTCAGAAGCTGTCCACTGGGTGCACTGGCTCTGGGGCCTCCCGAGAGGTGCAAAGTCAGCCACTGCCTGAGGCCACTGGGCAGGAGCTACAGAGAGATCCGCAGATGGCTGCTACTTGTATTGGGCTTGTGAAGTGCCTATGCGAGGTCCAGCTGTGAAGCAAGGCAGGCTGGTGCTAGTGCTGGGTCTTGGCCTTTTATTGATAGGTTTGAGGCACGCTGACTCCAGCTGCTGCTTATTTGAAAGATTTTTAGCAAAGTCTGAAGCCTGAGTGAGGATAGTAAATTGATATGGAAAAGCTGCTGCAAACAACTTGGGTGGGTCGGGGTCTCAGGGAATTACCAGGGCAGAGTGAACAGTGTGAGCCAGGCTGATGGAAACTCAGATATGGCTGCCAGGCAGCTCTGCAATGGGGGAGGTCCCAGCACAGGAACAATGACCCCTGCAAGGACTCCTTGTCTGGGAGAAATCTGCCGCTGAGTTCCTGCCACGGTGCCAGACAACCCAGTGCCTCCTTATATATCCCTGGGTCCTCCAAAGCCACCCGGCACTGGAGCTCAGAGGGATCGTGTCTGAGTAAGTTTGTGTACTGGCCCTTTAAGCGGAACTGCCTGGGTCTCCAGCAGCTTCCTTGTCACTCAGCCACAATCCCCACTGTTTTTTACAGCCCAAAGTTATGGGGACTTCTCTTCCCAGCTCTGGTGCCCTGGGCTGGGGGTCTGGTGTCAGGCTGGGACCCATTGCTCCTTGTGGGAGGCCTCTGCAGCTGAGATAACCCTCCTGATTAATAAAAAGGCCACACAGAGAGGGTTAAAAATGGCAGCAGAGTAAGTGGACACTACACAAACATGCTCCCAGGAACAAACTGGAATTACAACTAAAATACAGAAAAACTTTCTGAATAATCAGTGGAAGACTCGCAGGAGACAACCCTGATACCTGAGGACTGAACGTGGAGATAGCATAGAGACTGGTAGGAGGGACGGAGGCACAAAAGGGCTGGCCAGGCGCCACAGACAGCAACTGAAGTTCCAGAGATACCTCAACTGTGGGGGGTTGCAACTGAGAACTCTGGGATCTAATTGCCAAGCTGGGCTCCCCAGCAGAGAGCACCAAATCTGAGGAGGGTACCCACATAACATCTGACTGTGAAAAGCAATGGAGTTGCTGTCTGCCATGGAGAGATGGTTGAAAATTCAGGTACCCTCTTAAAGGGCCAACGCACAAAATTCCCTATGGAGCCACCCACCTTGTGCTCCAGCAGAAGGAGGGCACAGTGGATTGGAGCTGTGTGAACAGGACTGGGGACTCGGCGGGGATAGAGCTCAGAAGGCAGACACCCCCAGTTTCCTGGGCTGAGTCATTCCTTCACACAGCAGAGGACATCTTTGCCAAACAGATATTTACCTTGCCTAGGGGAAGACAGTTGACTCAGCCTATTGGAAAACACCTTGCCCTCAGGTCACTCTTAAGAGACCAAAAATAACAATTAGCCTCCAGGCAGAAGCCACTGCCCCACCCTGTTGAAAAAACTCTCGCCACACTTGAAGATGATTGCCTGGGGCCACTTCAAATTGGAATCCTATCAGTCTATAGGCAGGTGGTCTCTGGAGGCTTTGAGTCTTTGCTTGATCTAATTAGAAACAGCATTTGACACTGTCCTGCACTGGAGCTTGAGAGGTGTAGCAGATCTACCTAATACATAGTCACAAACCCAAAAAGACAGCCACAATGAGGAGACAAAGAAACAACCCCCAATTGAAAGACCTAGAGAATTCTCCAGAAGAGATAAATGAAGCAGAGCTAAGAAATTTATCTGAATCAGAGTTCAGAGTAATGATGGTGAAGATGCTCAACAGCATGAAAAAAGATACAGTAACTATAAAAAAAGAACAGTCTGAGATAAAGTATGACACAGCAAAAATCAAGAACACATTGGAAGGAATATACAGCCGATTAGAGGAAGCTGAGGATCGAATCAGTGAATTAGAAGACAGGGTTGAAAAAATCAATCAGAGAACCAAAATGGAAAAAAAAAAAACAATTAAAAAACAGAAGGACAATTTAAGAGAGCTGTGAGACAACGTGAAACATAACAATATTCACATAGGAGGTGTGCCAGAAAGATAGGGTTAGAGAACATGTTTGAATAAATAATGGCAGAAAACTTCCCTAACCTGGTAAATGAAAAAGTCACACAAGTTCAGGAGGCACAGAGAATCCCAAGCAAGAAGAACCCAAACAGGCCCACACCCAGACACATCATAATTAAAATGCCAAAAATTAAAGACAAAGAGAATCTTAAAGGCAGCAAGAGAAAACTGTTACCTACAAAGGAGTTCCCATAAGGCTGACACCTGATTACTCATTAGAAACTCTATAGGCCAGAAGGGAATGGCATGAAGTACTCAAGGTAATAAAGAGCAAGGACCTTGAAACCAAGATTACTATATCCAGCAAGGCTATCATTCAAAATAGATGGTGAAATAAAGAGCTTCCCAGACAAAAAGAGGCTAAAAGAGTACATCACCTCCAAGCCAGCATTACAAGAAATGCTAAAGGGATTGCTGTAATGAGAAGAAGAAACAAAGAGAGAAACCTAGCCGTACAGAATTAAAATGGCAATAAATAAGTACCTCTCAATAATAACCCTAAATGTAAATGGGTTAAATGCTCCAGTCAAAAGGCGTAGGGTAGCAGAATGGATACAAAAACATGACCCAACTACATGCTGTCTACAAGAGACCCACCTCAACAAAAGACACACACAAGATGAGAGTGAAGGGATGGGAAAATTTTTTTTCCATGTAAATAGAAAAGAAAAAAAAGAGCTGGAGTAGCAATACTCATATCCAACAAAATAGACTTTGAAATGAAGGCCATCACAAGAGACAACGAAGGTCACTACATAGTACTAAAGGGATCGATCCAACAAGAGGATATGACCCTGGTAAACATATATGCACCCAATATAGGTGCACCTAAATATATAAATAAAACTTCTAGAGGCCTTTAACGGAGAGATTGACAACAATACAGTCATAGTAGGGGACTTTAACACCCCGCTGACTTCACTGGATAGATCTTCCAGACAAAAACTTAAGGAAACAGTGACTCTAAAGGACACACTGGATCAGATGGATTTAATGGACATTTATAGAACATTTCTCCCCAATGCAGCAGAATATACATTCTTCTCAAGTGCACATGGGTCATTCACAAAGATAGACCACATGTTAAGACACAAAGCAAGTCTCTACAAGTTTAAGAAAATTGAAATAATATCAAGCATCTTCTCAGATCACAGTGGAATGAAATTAGAAATCAACTACAGTAAAAACACTCAGAAACATTCAAACACATGGAGGCTAAATAGCATGTTATTAAACAACTAGAGGCCCAGTGCATGAAATTTGTGCATGGGGGGTTCCCTCAGCCCAGCCTGCACCCTCTCCAATCCGGGACCACTGGCTCCTAACTGCTCACCTGCCTGCCTGCCTGATCGCCCCAACAGCCTCTGCCTACCGGCCTGATCACCTGTAACTGCCCCCTCTGCCAGCCTGGTTGCCCCTAATTGCCCCCCCCTGCAAATTTTCCCCCCCCCCCCCCCCCTTCTTGTTTACCTCCACCCCCCCCCCCCCCCCGCCTGCCTGGTCGCCCCACGCAGCCTACTATTCAGTTGTTGCGTGAGGGTGTCCCGACCAATTTGCATATTACCCTTTTATTAGTATAGATGAATGGGTACCAAAGAGATCAAGAAATAAATAAAAAACTTCCTGGAAACAAATGAAAATGAACACCCAACAACCCAAAATCTCTGGGACACAGCAAAAACAGTCCTGAGAGGGAAGTTCATAGCACTACAGGCCTACCTCAAAGAACAAGAAAATTCAGCAATAAACTATTTAACCCTACAACTTAAAGAACTAGAAAGAGGACAACAAGAAAAGCCCAGAGTATGTATAAGGAAGGAAATAATAAAGATTAGAGCAGAAATAAATAACATAGAGACTAAAAAAAAAAAATACAAAAAAATCAATGAAACCAAGAGCTAGTTCTTTGAAAGGATAAATAAAATTGATAAACCATTAGTCAGATTCATTAAGAAAGAGAGAGAGAGAGAGAGGACCCAAATATATATATAAATAAAGAAAGAAAGAAGGAAAAAGAAAGGGCACACGTGGGTGTTCCACCAGCCCATTTTACACCTCTGCCCCTCCTACCAGTCTCAGTGTGTTTTCTTCTTCTCTAGTTGTAGGAATTCCATTCATCCAGCTTTCAGGTGGTTCTGAATGATGGTTCTGTATTTTAGTTGTTATTTTGATGTGGTTGTGGGAGGCGGCGAGTACTGGCATTTACCTACACTGGTTCCTCCCATTGACCATTTTTTTAATCAGGTTGTTTGTGTTGAATTTTAGAAGTTCTCTTCTTATCCTGGGTATTAATCCCTTATCATATATATGATTTGCAAACATTTTCTCCCATTCTATGGGTTGCCATTTTGGTCTTGATGCAAAAAACTTTCATGAAGACCATTTTGTCTATTTTTTCTTTTGTTACCTGTGCCTTTGGTGTCATTTCCAAGATCACTGCCAAGTCCAATGTCATGAAGCTTTTGTCCTATGTTTTCTTCTAATGTTTTATTTTAGAACTAGAGGCCCGGTGCACAAAATTAGTGCAAGGGTAGGGTCCCTAGGCTTGGCTGGCAATCAGGGCCGATTGAGGCCTTCCTTCCCGTGGCTGCCGGCCGCCGGTTGGGGTCTTCCATCATTCCGTGCCGCCCCCTGGTTGTCAGTGCATGTCATAATGAGCAGTTGAGCTCCGGGTTGGTCAAATTCCCAAGGGGACAATTTGCATATTAGCCTTTTATTATATAGGATTTATTTAGTTTTAGGTCTTACATTTAGGTCCTTGCTTCATTTTGAGGTAACTTTTTTTTTTAATATATGGAAGGGAGAGAGAGATAGAAACATCAATGATGAGAGAAAATCATTGATCAGCTGCCTCCTGCACACCCCCTACTGGGGATCAAGCCTGCAACCTGGGCATGTGCCCTGATCAGGAATCCAACCATGAATTCCTGGTTCATAGGTCGATGCTCAACCACTGAGTCCCGCTGGCCAGACTTGAGTTAACTTTTGATTATGGTGTTAAGGTCCAACTTCATTCTGTTGCATGTGGATAAACAGTGTTCCTAGCACCATTTGTTGAAAACACTGTCCTTTCTTCATTGAATCAGCTTAGTACCCTTGACAAAAATCATTTGACCATATATGTGAGGGTTTATTTCTAGGCTTTCTATTTTGTTTCTGTATGTCTGTCTTTATGCCAGTACTGCAGTTTTAAAATAAATTTTTTTCAATTGCAGTTCAGTTGTTGATTTGAGATCTTCCTGGTTTTGTTTTGTTAATCCTCACTCAAGGATATTTTTCCCATTGGTTTTTAGAAAGAGTGGGAGGGGGGAGGGGGGAGAGAGACAGACAGATAGACATTGATGTGAGAGAGACTCATCAATTAGTTGTCTCCTCCACGTATCCTAGGACCAATCCTGCAACCCCAGTATGTGCTCTTGACCTGGAATTGAACTGGTGACCCTTTGGGGTGACACTGTAACCACTGAGAAACACTGGCCAGGGCAGATTAGTCCTGTTATGTTTTGTTTTTTTAAAAATATGTTTTTATTGATTTCAGAGAGGAATGGAGAGAGTGAGAGAGAGAGAAACATCAATGATGAGAGAGAATCATTGATTAGCTGCTTTCTGCACTCCCCCTACTGGGGATGGAGCCCGAAACAGGGCATGTGCCCTTGACCAGGATCGAACCTGGGACCCTTCAGTCCACAGGCCTACACTCTATCCACTGAGCTAAACTAGCTAAGGCTAGTCCTGTTTTTTAACAAACATTTACAGCTATAAATTTACCCCTTAGCACTACTTTCGCTGAGTCCCATAAGTTTTGGTTCGTGATTTTCCTTTTTATTCTCTTCTAAATATTTTCTAATTTCTCTTGCAATTACTCCTTTGATCAATTGGCTGTTTAAAAAGTATATTTCTTAATTTCCATAATTTTTGTTTGCGCAGTGAAAGATTCTTCACCATGATCATTGATGTTTCTCCCTTCCTCTCTGAAATCAATAAAACTATATTTAAAAAATAAAATAGAATAGCTACATCAGATCTCCTTTAGTTGGTGTTTCTATGACCTTTGACCATCCTTCTACTTTCTGTTTTTCTGTGTTCTTGCACGTAAGGGGTATTTTTATAAACAGCATATACATTTCCCCTTAAGTCCAGTCTAGCATCCTTTGTCTTATAATAATTGGAATATTTGTTTTCATTCTTTTCCCTTATGTTCTTGGTTCATTTTTCTACTTTCTCAAAGTACCTTTAACGTTTCCCCCTTTAATTATTCTTTTTAATAGTTATCCTGCGCACTCCCTTCATGCACCCTGGACTCAGTAGGGTCTGGCTCTTCACACTTTCCGTACATGAAATTTCCCACAGACTTATCCTCCAGTCTCCTCAGCCCGTACTGCTTTGCCAGGCTTCCGTCTGGAATCTTTTCCTTCTGCCCAAAGCGCTTCCTTTAGAGACAGAGACGGAGCGTACAGGCGTGGGGGGGGGGGGGGGGGACTGTATGTGTCTCCCACCAGTGAATGCTCCCAGATTTTGTTTGATGGAAAACACCTTCTGTTTGACAGAAAATCTTTCATTTCACTTGAACATTTTTTAAAGATATTTTCCCTGCGTAGAGCATTGCGCTAGAGTTACTGTCGTGGGCGCTTTACAAGAGCAGCGCCCGGCCTCCGTGTGCTCCCCTGAAGGCGGTGTCTCCCCTCTGCGCCTTGTCTTTAGATCCCAGCAGTTTTCTGAACGTCCTTGAGGTGTGTGGGCTTTACTGCTTTTTGTGGTTCGATGTGAATGTCTTAGAGAATTCTCGCCCACTGCTTCTTAGGGAGCCTGAGTAGTGCAGTCTCTTTCTCCTCCCCTGCTGGGACGCCTGCCACCTGAGGGGCCGCTTGGCGCCATTCCTAACAGGTGGTGTACTCATTTCTGTTTTCTTTTTTTCCTCTTTACTCGGAATAGTTCCTGCTATATTCCAACACCTTTATCATTTTGCAGTGTCTAATCTGCCCTAAGTCCATCTGTTGAATTTGTATTTTCAGATACTATGGGTTTTTTTTTTTTTGTTGTTGTTGTTTTTAAAATATATTTTATTGATTTTTTACAGAGAGGAAGGGAAAGGGATAGAGAGTTAGAAACATCGATGAGAGAGAAACATCGATCAGCTGCCTCCTACACACCTGCTACTGGGGATGTGCCCGCAACCAAGGTACATGCCCTTGACCGGAATTGAACCTGGGACCCTTCAGTCCGCAGGCCAAGCTCTATCCATTGAGCCACACTGGCTAGGGCCAGATAGAATAATTTTGGGTTCTAGAATTTCCATGTCATTTTCAAAAATGTATTGATTTAGTTTTCTAATAAAAACTCCCCGCTCTCCTCTCTTATTGAACACATGCTTATTGGAGAGGCCTGCCTGTTATCCAGCTGGCAGCACAGCCAGCATCTGCTCCTCCTTGGCAGCTGCTGTCACCTGAGGAACCAGAAGCCACCTCCAGGCACACAGGTCAGGGGTCAGCATGACTCCAGGGACCCTGCAGCACAGTTTAACTCTCCTCCTCTGCTCCTCCTTTCTCCAGGATTGTTGGCCCTCACAGATGGGCTATCCTGATACCCCGAATTCCCAGCCTGTTGAAACCACCTGAAAACCCCAGGTGCAGTGTGGTGCTTCCATCGGTGTGCTCTCCTCTCCGGAGCCCGGCCGCCTCGCAAGCGCTGGCTGTCCGGTTGCTCTCCAGAGCCTTCTGTTTCAATTGATTGGGGTGACATTGGTCACCATGAGCATGTAGGTTTCAGGTGTGGTTTCTGTGTGACCAGATCTGTAGTGCATGGTGTCCCTACCACCAGAGTCAAATCACTTTCTGTCACCTCATGTTAGGCCCCCTTCTCCCCACACCCATACCCCTTCCCTCTGGCCCCCACCACACTGCTGTTTGTGTCCGCGAGTCCGTTTTATATCCCGCACATGAGTGAGGTCATAGGGTTCTCAGCTTTCTCTCCCAGTGCCTTCTTTCTTTTGTATTTTATCGGCTTCTTTAGTTGTTGCTTGGCCGTGGCTGTAAACATGTAAAATGTATATATGTTTTAGATCAAGATAGAGTTTTATATTCTCTCCTTTTTTAGCATTATATCTTGGGCATTTCTCCGTATTTAAAAAGTTCTTCAGAATCTGTACTTTTAATGATAACATATATAATGTGACTATTACTATCACATATTTTAATTATTCCCCTATTGTTGTGTATTTATTTTGTTTAAAAGCTTTACTGTAATAAATGTTTTGAAGAACTTTTTTTACATAATCAGAGATGCAGCCAAAGTAGAATTTTTGTGACTAAAGATGGTGAATGTTTTAAAATATGTGCTGGGCCCTGGCTGGTGTGGGTCAGTGGGTAGAGCGTCGGCCTGTGGACCAAAGATCCGGGGTTCGATTCCGGTCAGAACACATGCCTGGGGTTGCAGGCTCGATCCCCAATAGGGAGCGTGCAGGAGGCAGCCAGTCAGTGGTTCTCTCTCCTCATTGATGTTTCTAGCTCTCTCCCTCTCCCTTCCTCTCTGAAATCAATAAAAAAATATATTTAAAAAATAAAATATGTGTTGGCAGAATGCTTAATGTGGAGGTGCATTTTTATGTTTTTACTGGAGGCCCGATGCACGAAATTCATGCAAGAGTGGGCCTTCCTTCCCCTGGCTGCCAGCACTGGCTTCCCTCTGACACCCAGGACCCGGGCTTCCCTCCGCCGCTGGCTTCATCTGGAAAGTCATCTGGAAGGACATCCTGTCTAATTAGCATATTACACTTTTATTATTATTAGACTAGAGTCCCGATGCACGAAATGGTGCAAGGGGCTTGGCCCTCGCAGCCCCGGCTTCGTCCGGAAGGTTGTTTGGCTGTCCGGTCTAATTAGCATATTACGCTTTTATATAGAGAGAGTAACATCATCATCAAAAAGAATTATAATTTAAAATTTTATTGCCTTTGTAATGACTTTTTTCTTTTTATGGAAGTAACGTGCTAAGTAAAGAATATATAGAAAGTACAGACAAGCAATGCTGAAGAAATGGAAGTCATCAGCATGTGCTGTGTGTTACTGCTGTTCCGTGTGTACGGGGTCATACTGCACATGCTGCTTTTCACTAGGAGTATCAAACATCTTAGAATGTCATTACATATTCTTCTACTGCAATGATTTTCAAATTATTTCAGTTGCTCGCAAAGCAGAGGAGCTGACCTGTGCGCTCCCTGTGGGAATAGATAAGACCTCCTGTGCAGGGGCCGAGGCCTATGAGGCGCTAAGGGACACAGTCAGCTTCAGTCGGGTGCGGGGGAGGGTGGGGCGGTTTAAAATGTGGTCAGCTCATTGTTATTTGACAGGTTGTTGCCGATTGTTTTAGTATAAATAATGCTATGGTGGACATTCTTGATTATTTCCTCAGGGAAATTCCTAGAAATGGAATTTCTGAGTATAAGGGTTTGCATGTTTGGTTAAATACATTTGCTGAATTACACTCCAGAAAAGTCATAGCATATATTTATAAGAAATTATCCATTTAAAAAAGAAAATACCCTTTTCCTACATCTTCGCCAATACTTGTTTTGTTTTTGTTTTTTTTGCTAATCTTTATGGGTTGCCCCCCCCCCAAACATTTTATTATGAAAAGTTTTAAAACATAGAGTAAGAGTTAAAGATTTTTTTAAAAACATATTTTTATTTATTTCAGAGAAGAAGGGAGAGGAACAGAGAGATAGAAACATCAATGATGAGAATCATTGATCAGTTGTCTTCTGCACGTCCCCTACTGGTTATTGAGCCCACAACCCAGGCATGTGCCCTGATTGGGAATTGAACTGTGACCTCCTGGTTCATAGGTCGATGCTCAACCACTGAGCCACACCAGCTGGGCAAGAGTGAAAGATTTTTTAGTGAACATTCGTATATTCACCACCTACGTTCTACCATTAGTATTTTATTATGCTTGTTTTATCACACATTTATCTATCTGTATTTTTACCCATCCGTCAATCTTTCTTACTTTATTGATGCATCTCCAGGCACATTGTAGATACCAATACAGTTCTACTTCAAAACTTTAGCATGCCATGCACAAATAATAAACATAATAGGAAGAAATAGAAAAACTCTGAAGTGAGATTATAGGGGATGGTCCTCTGTTAGGTTTCTGTAGCATTTAAGTGTTTTTAATAAGCAGCTTTTGCTTTTATAATTAGGCAAACTAAACATCAAGTAAACACTGACTGACAAATCCAATAGGTGTTTCTTAGAATATTTAGAATGTGCAAGAAGCACGATGAGGAGGGAGGAGAAGCTCACTGACTCCTGTCACCAGAGGCACCGTGTTCCCCGTGTTTGTTTCTCACAGGACTGCGGGGTTGTGTTGTCTCTTTCATGTTGTTTCCTCCTTGCCTAGTCTTAGAGAGCGGGGTGACAGGCGGAGTTCTGTTTAATATTTGAGAATTATGTGTGAGTGCAGGGGCCAGATCCCGGAAGGCCAGGGCCTGGGAACTGGGGGGTGGTCCCAGGTTTGATGCTGACTGCCATGGCACTTTATATCTTTTTATTTCCTATTTTTCTTGCTCAGTATGAGTAGGAAACCTGTTTATGCTACAATAGGGTATATGAGAAAGCTTTCAGCAAGGAGGTGTTCGAGCTGAGGTGTGGTCAGGGACGGAGCCCGCAGCAGCGATGGCCCAGTGCGGGGCCGGCGCCCTGGCACAGAGCCTCTCCCCGTGCACGCTGCTCAGCATGCAGCTCACCTTGGCCAGTTAAAAGTGAAATGGAAGTTAGTGTGTTTTTATTAAAATTTCCCCTTCATAGAGTTTATTGGGGTGACACTGGTTAGCAGAATTATACAGGCTTCAGGTGCACAGCCGACAGCGCGTCCTCTGCGCACAGTGTGTTCACCACCGGAGCCAGTTCTCCGTCCATCACCACTTACCCTGTGCCGCCCCCAGCCCCCCTCTGAAGGACCCCCCCCGAAGGAGTGTGCTGTCAGCAGGCCCCGGGCACGGAGGGTAAGAGTCCCCTTGCTGGCACCTGTTTTGCTCTCACATTGGAGCTGTGGTGGTCGTGAAACCTTGTTTCATACTCGGAGGTTTCCCAGCTTCTTTGCTTTCTTTTTCTGTGTTTATTCCTCTTCCAGACCTCTTCCTGTGCCCACGCGTTCCCGGGCGCAGCGTGAGAGCGAGGAGGACGCCGAGTACATGACT
>NW_005872008.1:132155-133660 GCF_000147115.1 Myotis lucifugus
TCCTTGGCCTCATTAAGGAAGTTTACTGCAGTCAGCCCCCGGGATTGGGCGCGATGTAGGAAGGAGGTTTTCCTTACTCAGGCTCCTCCAGGGCTCCTGACGTTTATGAGGATGTGAGGACATGACCATCGAGCTCGAAGGTTCAGACCATGCATTCCGGACGCGGCCCCCTTCCCTGGGAAAAGGGGTGCTTGGCCAGGGGCCAGCCCGCAGTTGGGCCTGACTGTCAGGGCTGTCTTCCTGCACCTGTGGCTGCTGGGGCGCAGCGGCCAGAGCTGTCACGGGGACAGCGGGTGGCAGCGATGTGCAGCCTCCAGTCCCGAAGCAGGTGGTGGCCCAGCCGCCCTCTTGTTTATGCTTCACTGCGAATTGTGCCCCTTTCCGCTTTGTTATTTGCAAAAGGGGAATTGTAGCGTCTTCTCCGGCCCCTCAGAAACACTTACAAACGAGTCCCGGCGTGTGGTGTGTGTTGCCTAGGGTGCTGCGTGACGCCACGCCATGAGGTGCTGGGCAGCAGTGGCGAGAGCCAGGAGGGCAGGTGTGGGCTGTTGGCAGGGGCTCTCGCTGGGAGGAGTCGCGGGGGCCTGTAGACCAGCCTTGGACTGAAGAGCCTGTGTCCCCCTGAGGGAGGCCAGCGACGCCGACCGCAGCACGTTGGTGTTACTCCTGCCAATAGTTGAGGTTCCCCCGGTTTGCAGACATTTTCTTTCTTATTTCTGCTAGACTTCACGGAGGGTGCCCCAGTTCCCGAGAGACCCCCCAAGCCATTCCCTCGGCGAATCAACTCTGAGCGGAAGGCAGGGCCGGGCCATCCAGGTGCCACCGCGGCCACCTCGCCGCAGCTCTCCAGCGAAATCGAGAGCCTCTTGAGCCAGGGCTACTCCCACCAGGACATCCAGAAAGCCCTGCTCATCGCTCACAACAACATCGACATGGCCAAGAACATCCTCCGCGAGTTCGTGTCCATCTCTTCTCCCACCCACGTGGCCACCTAGCACCCCTCCGCCGGCGCTGGCGAGGAAGTGGCTGGGCTCCTCCCGGGCACCGGGCAGGGCTCCTGGAGACTTCGCAGTGAGGTCAGCCCTGCCGTGGCATCTCTGTGGCTAGGATTTCAAAGCGGTGGGTGAAAATGGAGCGGCTGGTGGTGGTGTATTGGTTGGGGGAGTGCGTTAGAAGGCTCTCAGGCCCCACCTGGGGCGAGTGGGGGTTTTTATAAAAAAAGTAGCCCGCCCGCCTGCCCGCCCACCCGGGAGCTGCCCTGAGAGCAGCGAGAGGCAGGGCGCTACGCTCAGTCGAGTGGAAGACTTGGGGCTTTCCTGGGTTAAGACTGTGGTTGTGTCCGTCTGTCTGTCTGTGGCTGTGTGTCTGTGATTGTAAGACGAACCTGCTGTCTCTGTTAATCCCAGGCAGGGGAAATCAGCACAAGAGGTTTCGGAAAGAACCGTGTTAAAACTTCCCTACGCTGTGGTATCCCCCAGCCCCAGCGTGTGCCCAGCCTCAGCACT
>NW_005872009.1:0-6371 GCF_000147115.1 Myotis lucifugus
GCCAGAGAACAACGCAGAAGGAAAGAAGGGAAAACTTGTTCTCCTCTAGGCTTTTTGTCTGTTTGTTTTTGATGAGCTTTTTTTTAAAAAAAAAAATTTATTGATTTTTTACAGAGAGAAAGGGAGAGGGATAGAGAGTTAGAAACATCAATGAGAGAGAAACATCAATCAGCTGCCTCCTGCACACCTCCCACCGGGGATGTGCACGCAACCAAGGTACATGCCCTTGACCAGAATCGAACCTGGGACCCTTGAGTCCGCAGGCCGACGCTCTATCCACTGAGCCAAACCAGTCAGGTTTGATGAGCTTTATTACATTGTTGGTGTCATGCAGGGGAGAGTCCTTTCCGTCTGGGCTGTTAATTTGATGTGTTCATAGTGTATTTTTCCTAAAGTGTGTCTCCCCTAGGGTTGTGGTGAGCCAGCTGGGAGACCCCTGGCTGGGCACCACTGCTCTGGGGCCGCTGAGAGACCCTGGGACTGGGACAAGCACCGCAGAAGGAATTCTTACCAGTTTCCTGGGCCTCGCTGCCTGTGCAGTCTGGTGGAAGTCAGAATTGTGAGTTCCTGTCTCTTTCTAAATTTAGATGAACAGAAAATATTTGTGTGAAAATTCGTTTTCTCCTGTGAAAGTGTTTTATGTTCATTTGATTGTTAGACCAGCTGAAGAACCTAGACGGGTAGGAGGAAGTGTTCCTCCCCACACAGGCATCCTACTTCATCTGTTTCCCGTCTTCATTGAAAAGTCTGCCTTCCTCGGTGCTCTGAAGTGCTGCCTTTGTTATTAACCAAATGCCCGTCTGCTCACGATTCTGCTTCTGGGTTCTGTATTCTGTTGTGTCTCTGCATCACACCCAACAGCCCTCTGTCTTCATTACGAGGGTTGTGTAACAGGTCTTTCTGTTGTGGAACAGTAAGAAGCTAGGAAAATTCCAGGGAAAGTGTAATCGGGAAACTAGCAGTTTGCAGCCACCTAGTAAATCCTATCTTCCCTAAACCAAGGACAAAAAAAGAGCCCTGGCTAGTTTGGCTCGGTGGACAGGGTGTCGGCCTGTGGACTGAAGGGTCCCGGGTTCGATTCCGGTCAAGGGCACATGCCTGGGTTGCAGGTTCCATGCGTGCTGGAGGCAACCAATGGATGTGTCTCTCTCACATCCATGTTTCTCTCTCCTCCTCTCTCCCTTCCACCTTCTCTACAAAATCAATGGGAAAAAATATAACAAGGGGGGATTTATATCTATTTTTGCAATTAATGTCAGCCATGCTCTTATGATCATTCGTGCTCATGGCTTACACGCTTTAACTGACGACCCCACCCCCCACCCCCCTGCACAGAAGCAGGAACAGGAAGGGGTCAGGACGCGACGGGTGCAGACGGTTCGGTGACAAAGCCGCGGGCCGTTTCTAGGCAGGGTCCCCGGTGGCTCTCGCGCAGCGTTCTCGCGCACTTCCGACGCCCCGCCTGCCCTGAGCATTGCTGATTGGCTGGGCTGGCCCAGCGCGAGGCCTGCCGGGAGTTGTAGTCCGTGGGACTGGGCTGGGGATGCCGGGAAGGACCAGAGGTCCCAGGCTGGGATCGGCGGTTGTGCTGGTTCCGCACAGCTGGCACCATGTCCCGCGTGTTGGTGCCCTGCCACGTGAAAGGCACCGTGGCGCTGCAAGTGGGCGATGTGCGCACCTCCCAGGGCCGGCCTGGCGTGCTGGTCATCGATGTCACCTTCCCCAACGTCGCACCCTTCGAGGTGAGCCAGCCCCTTGGGCGAGACCGTGGTTCCTGGGCGGGACTGACCTGGGAACCCGGGCGTGTCCCAGGCGTTGGGTCGATCGGTTACACAAAGCTTGGCGCTGGCCTCGCCCTGGCGCATCAGTTAACCATTTGTTCATTCCTTCAGTTAACACACTTAGTAGAAGGCAGCTTCCTGTGCAGTTCTCTGCGTCATCCCTCCCCACGTCTAGGACAGCGCTGGCGTGGAAGGGCCAAGGTAGTAGGCGAGGTGTTGGAAATACAGTTGTGAGCCCAGGATAGGTGAGGTCATTTTGTCCTGGGAATCAGTAGACAATGAGTTACCCCCAAACCTGCCGCCTGCGCATGCCTCCAGTCTGCTCATCAGGATTTCCCCAGTGGCTCCGGCTGCACTTCCACATCAGCTGGCACAGGGGCCGGACACCGCAGGACTTCAACTTAGAGGATAAAGTCCGTTTTCTTTTTCTAAAATATATTTTTATTGATTTCAGAGAGGAAGAGCGAGAGATAGAAACATCAATGGTGGGAAAGAACCATTGATCGGCTGCCTCCTGCACACCCCACACTGGGGATGGAGCCCACAACCCGGGCATGTGCCACGCCGGCCGGGCTAAAATCCGCTTTCTGATGGCCTGGCACTCAGGGCCGCTTTGTGTCTGTGCCTGCCTACCTGTCAGCCCCGTGCACTCTGTCCAATAGAGGGTGGCTCTCCCCCATGCTGTTCCTGAGGTATAAGCTGCGAAGTGCTGATGCAGTAGGTCTGGCTGGAGCCTGTACACCTAGATGCACATGTTTTTAGACCTCCGGGGGTGATTCTGATGAGTGCCCAGTGACGAGAACTGCTGCAGCCAGACATCCTACCTGTTCACATCCTCTACCTTCTCGGTGCACTGGGTGAACTCCTCCCCTCAGGCCTCACGTGTACACGTTGTGCCTCCTCCAGGGTTAGGGCTCCGACCCCTGGCAGCATCCTGGGTGTGGCAAGGTCTGCGGTTGTGGTTTATGTGACCTCCGCATTTAGGCTGTGAAACTGAGCCTCAAAGGATGCTTATCAGATTGGAAGCGGAGTGTATTCCCAAGGGGAGGAGGCGGTGGTGCCTTTGAGCCGCTCTCAGGCCCCGGGCCTGTGCCTGATTTGTAACGGTGGGTGGTGTGTGTGTTGCAGTTGCAGGAGATTACGTTTAAGAATTACTACACAGCCTTTCTGAGCATCCGTGTCCGCCAGTACAGCTCGATACACACACAGGCCAAGTGGGTGACCTGCCTGCGGGACTACTGCCTGATGCCGGACCCACACAGCGAGGAGGGAGCTCAGGAGTATGTATCGCTGTCCAAGCACCAGGTCAGCTGGGACAGGGCATGGCCAGGGCCTGAGAACTGGGCTAGGATACCAGGATGGATGGGGGGTGGGGGGGGGCAGGGCTGTCCTGGGCTGTGGCTCTTTGGGAAGTGCCTTGGAGGGACCACTGTTCTTTCTTTCCCAAAGGCCTGGGGGGCAGCAGCTTGGCTCCCTGCCCATTGGGAGGCTCCGGGTAGTGAGCTGGGGCTCCCGGGGGCCTTGTGTGTGTGTGTCAGATGCTGTGTGACGTGGCTAGAGTGCTGGAGCTGCGCCTGATTCTGCGGCAGCCGTCCCCCCTGTGGCTGTCGTTCACAGTGGAGGAGCTGCAGGTCTACCAGCAGGGAGCAAAGGTAAGGGACTCGCTCGGCTGGTGGCCGGCCCTTTCCCAAGGAGGCCCTAGTGTGGCTGGCAGAGCTGGGGTGGGGGGTCAAGATGAGGAGACCCGGAGGGAGGCCTTCATGGAAGTTAGCCAGGTGGGAACGTTGGAAGCTCATGAGAGGGACGCTGTGCCCCCATCCCCCCTGATCTTTGGGGCCAGCCATCTCTTTCAGAGCCGGAGACACTTCTGTTCCTTGTGTTGCTGGGGCCTCCTTCAGAAGATCTCAGGGAGTCTGACTGCCCTTGGGCCTTTGTGGACCCCGAGCAGGGTTTGCTCAGTGTTCAAGGCCCCCAGGGCCTTGGGAACTGGTCCCAGGACTCTCCCCCTCTTCCTCCCTCTTTGCTTTGCAGAGCCCCTCCATGACCTTTCCCAAGTGGCTTTCCCACCCAGCGCCTTGTGAGCAGCCCGCTCCTCTCCTGGAGGTAAGCCCTCACCCCGGTAAGAGCCACGTAAGAGCCACGTTCGAGTAGCTCTCATGTCCAGGTGGGCCCACCCTGCAGGAACCTGGGGCTGGACCTGGGGCCCCGGTCACTCTGTGCTACCTTCCCGATCTTCCTCCTGGGGCTCCATGGGATTTGAGGTCTCTCCGTGTGGGGTTGCACGTCAGGCCCCAACCTCATATTTCACAAGCCGGCTGGGAAGGTGACTGTCTCGCTGGAGGGCCCCATTGCCCAGCCTGGCCTCTCGGGAGCTCTAAGGCACTGCTGGGGGAGACCCCTGGCCACTGACCCCTCTTCCGGAGCAGGGCCTCCCGGACCCCAGCAGGGTGTCCTCGGAGGTGCAGCAGATGTGGGCGCTGACAGAGATGGTCCGGGCCAGTCGCACCTCCAGGAGGATCGGCCGCTTCGATGTGAGTGACTGAGCGCTGCCCTCTGCTCGGCCCCCGGGGCCCTGAGCCGGTCAGGGTCAGATCTGATGGCCATCTGTGTTGCAGGTGGATGGCTGCTACGACCTGAACTTGCTCTCCTACACTTGAGCCGTGGCTCTTCCCCGAGACGTTGACCCTCTGCCCGCCCGGGCCTGCTCGGGGCCGTCAGAGGCCGAAGTGCTCTCCCTGCATTCCGAGTGTCGCCTGCATCCCCTGCTGCCTGGGCCATGTCCACAGAGTCGAGATTCTTGGGGCTCACTGCGCCGCTTCAGCATGAGCGCTTGGTGTGGGGTGCACTCTGTCCTCACCTGACTGCGACCCGAAACTCCTTTCCCCGCCCTCACGACACTCCACTTCCACTTACTAAGAACCCCTGTGTTCCCGGGGCCCCTCCTGCCAACACGCACACTGCTGCCTCTGCTGCCCCCTGCCCTGAGCGCAGTGGGCCGGGCGCCCTCCTCACACCGGCCCTGTCCACCCTTGGGCGGCTGCTGTCGCCATGGCACTCTATTTATTACAAGAATTTTTTAGTTTATTTAAGCCAAACTGACCACATGCCAGGAAGCAGGACCTCAAATGCTCTGCATGGCACTGAGGCCGGAAGCCCCAGGGAGAAGCAGGAGCCCTAGTGGCCTTCCTTCCGTTCGTGTCGCGCCCACAGAGGCGGTTCCTGTCCGAACACCTGCTGCCTGCCTGGGAGCGGAGCTGGCGACCGGGGCCGCGGGAGCCCTGGTCTCTGAGCCGGCTCTTGGGTGTGTGTTCAAGTGGGTCTGCCCACCTGGCCTGAGCAGGAGCCTGTGGCAAGGCCGGGGCCTGAGGACGAGCCCTCGGACCTGCTTGCCATCTGACGCAGCCCAAGTACATCCTTGTCCCGTCTCCCAGCTGCCTCCTTCCAAAAGTCATACCCGGTGACGGGCTCATGGTGGGAGGTGGACCCGGCCAGGGTTCTCACTGGGACCCTAAAAGGCTGAGGCTGAGGCTCTCAGCAACCCCCCAGCCAGTGCTGAGTAAGGCAGCTGCTGCCCTGTGTGTGTGTGTGTGTGTGTGTGTGTGTGTATGTGTATGTGTACAGTGTGTGTGTGTCCTGGCTTTGCCCTGGTGGCTGTAGGAGGCAACAGGGCAAGTGTTGGACCTGGAAAAGGAGGTGTTTGTGTGGCTCCACAGCTTCCGGGGAAGGTCAGCCGCCTGGTGGCACCTTCTCTCACTGGCAGGGTTTTACCCGCGGCCCCTCAGCTCCATTGACTTAGCTCTGCTCAGCTTTTGCTAATGAGGCAGGTCCCCGCACGGGGCCCAGTGTGCAGCAAGATCAATAAACACTGTGGAATGCGTGCCTGCTGCCCGCCCGTGTGTGCCCGCGGGGAGCTGGAGACCCCCATGGCCAGGTTCCCGTGGTGCCCTGGCTCCCCTCCTGTGTCCTCCACTTCTCCCCCTCCTCTCCCTTGACCTTAGCCTCTGCTGTCCGGGACATGCCATTCAAGCCTCTCAGCCCTTTGTCTGAACTTTGACCCCAGGGGGCTGGGCAGTCAGCAGGGGGAGGCCTGGCCCCTGGCTCAGTTCCGAGCAGCTTAACTGGCACCTCCCACCCGCCCGAGGCTGGGGGAAGCGCCCGGGGCTGTTTTTCTGCCGCTGGGACTCACTGTACCGGGTGCGCTGAAGCCCCGCCTGCCCTCGGGGCTGCCCACCCCCCTTCTGATCCCCTTTGTGGGGAGAGGCGGGCTTGGCCAGGGGCCAGACTACATCTCCCAGCGTCCCCGACCGCGGTGGCCTCAGCGCGGCCCGCGGTCCAGGCCACGATGCAGCGGGCAGCGAGCGTGGCGGCCCATCTGGGCTTCCGTGGGCAGGCGCCCCACCGGGTGACGGGCCGTGGGCTCAGCAGCACTCAGGTGGGATGGGGCGTGCGGGGTGCAAACACGGTGTGCAGGAGCAGCTCCCTGGTGATCAGATGCACTCCCAGAGGGGGAATCTTAAACTCATTCGCCAGATCGGGATGATGGCTGCTATGACATCAAGTGTGTCTGGAAAGTCAAGGGCCAGCCATGTC
>NW_005872009.1:6471-14975 GCF_000147115.1 Myotis lucifugus
CGAGGTGCCGGGCCGGCCGGCCGGGGCGGGCGTGCGGGGACTGAGCCCGGCCGCCCCCGCAGGACGCGCTCCGCCGGACGCCGCTCTATGACTTCCATCTCGCCCACGGTGGGAAGCTGGTGGCCTTCGCGGGCTGGCAGCTGCCGGTGCAGTACCGGGACAGCCACGTCCACTCCCACCTGCACACCCGCCGCCACTGCTCGCTCTTTGATGTGTCCCACATGCTGCAGGTGAGCCGGGCGCCGCCCGGGACGCCCCCGCCCGCAGCGCCGCCTCCGCCGCCACGGGGCTGTGCTGGGAACTGGGTCCAGGGCCGCCCTCAGAAGGGCTGCAGGCCTCGGGTGTCCCCGACGGGAAATCAACTCGGGGGCCTCGGCAGCCCGCCCCGCCCAGTGGGGGGGTCTGGATGCCCTGGGCTTTCCCGGCTGGCCCCCGTTTTTTAGCCACTGCCCCCGGTATTGGTTTGGGAAGGGAAAGGGGGTATTTGAGGAAGGTGCTGGGCCCTCCCCCATGGCACCCCCTCCTCTTTCGGGGGAATCAGACGTGGGGGACTTTGCCACCTGCAGAACCACAACGGGGCACTTGGGTGGGTTGGGCTGGCCCTGGACGGCAGGGGGGAGGCAGGGGGGACGCTCCTTGGCCAGTGGGCTTCCCGACTGGCAGTACCACCGTGTCCCCAGGCGTTTCTCCTCTACTTGCGTGTTTGTTTTCTTTTGTTTGTCCTGAGGCTTTTGATTTTTTTTCTCAGACCAAGATACATGGTCGTGACCGGGTGAAGCTGATGGAGAGTCTGGTGGTGGGAGATATTGCAGAGCTGAGGCCTAACCAGGTGGGCCCCTCTGGTCCTGCTCAGTGGGCGTACTTGGTCACCAGGCAGCACGTCCTCACCTGGGGCTTGGGGCGCAGTGAGGCGGTCTTGGGGGATGGAGCCCCTGAGTCATGTCCAACCCTCTCAGAGATGGGCCTGTCCCGCCCTGTCCTCCCCACATCAGGCTGGGAGGCCAGAAGCCCAGGCTCAGGTCCTGTTCTGTGACCTTCCGTGCGCCTAACCCCTCGCCGTTCATCCATCACCGAGGGGCTTGTGAGGGCTCCACTCTCAGCCCGGCGCAGGCCTTCTCTTCTGGCAGAGCCTGCGTTTAACAAGGTCCCGCGTGACTCTCCGCCTTGGCTCCCCCCACCCACCATGCGGGGCCGCGGCAGCCTCAGCACTTTGGGGTGCCGCTGCCGTGGAGCACGTGAGGTCACCAGGATGGACTTGGAGGCTTTCTGTCCCGGGTTTGGAGATGGACTGAGCTGTCCCGGGCTTGGGTGGGATAGAGCGGCAGGTCCCAGGTAGCACGGATTACGTGTGAGACGGGGCTCTCAGTACTGAGTGGGTAGGGGTGCAGAGGCCTTCCAGTTCAAGGAGGTCCCCAAGGTGAGGAGGGAGTGGAAATGTTCTCAGTGCATGAGGATCAAACACCCTGGGCTCACCCTGGCAGGTTTGGTTTAGTGGGTAGAGTGTTGGCCTGCGGACTGAAGGGTCCCGGGTTCGATTCCGGTCAAGGACACGCACCTAAGTTGCAGGCTCGATCCTCATCCCTTGTCGGGGTGTGTGTGGGAGGCAACCAATCGATGTTTCTCTTTCTCGCTCTCCCTTCCACTCTCTAAAAATCAATGGAAAAATATCCTCCATGAGGATTAACAACAAACAAACAAAAACACCCTGGGCTTGGGCAGCGGCCTGAGTGACCCAGCCTTGCTCCTTGCACACACACACCCCTGCCCTATGCTGAGGGTTCATGAATCTGTGGGGGCTGAGTGGGCCCCCGGGTGTGTCTCACACTTGACACTGGCCTTCCGGACCCGGATGCAAAGTGGCTCCACTCTGGTGCTAGGGGACCCTGTCGCTGTTCACCAACGAGGCCGGGGGCATCTTGGATGACTTGATTGTGACCAACACCTCGGAGGGACACCTGTATGTGGTGTCCAACGCTGGCTGCCGGGACAAGGACCTGGCCCTCATGCAGGTACAGCCCTGGGTTCTAGGTGCCCCGTCTTCCTTGTTCACAGAGCTGCCCAGGGCAGACCTGGCAGGGACCAGGGGCTCAGTCAGTACCTTTGAGGGAATGGGCAGAGGCCAGAGCGGGCCCTCCCTGGAGCATGCCAGGTGTCACTGGGCGGTGGGAGGGGAGCCGAGGCGGCCCCTAGGTGGGCACGCTCTGGTGAGGATGGAGGCCGGAGCTGGTGTTAGAGCCCGCAGACCCGGCGTGGGTCACACCTGCCACACACGACCTTGTGAGGTGAGAGCCGCCTACTCTCCCGAGCTTGGCGGTGCCAGGAAATGGCCCTGGAAGCCGACGTGGTGCTCCCGTCTTCCCGTCAGGACAAGGTCAGGGAGCTGCAGAGCAGGGGCAGCGACGTGGGCCTGGAGGTGGTGGACAATGCCCTGCTCGCCCTGCAAGGTGAGCAGCCAGCGGGGGGTTGGCGTGACCTTTGCCTCCTGGCTTCCTGGGCTGCCGAGCAGAGGCCGCAGCGGGTGTGTGTGTGTGTGGGGGGGGGGGGGGTGGAGGGCCGTGTGGGACTTGAGTGCATACGCTAAGCTGGGTGCATGCCCTCCCCCCGCCAGCCCCAGGGCTCAGGGGGCCTCTACTTCCACCTGCAGTGGAGACGGTGCTCAGGGCTCGTCTGGCCCCGGGCAAGGGCTGCCGTCCAGCTTTGGGGGCGTGGGGACCTGGGCGCTTAGTCACTGGCTCTCTGGGCCCAGGCCCCACTGCGGCCCAGGTGCTCCAGGCCGGCGTGGCGGACGACCTGAGGAAGCTGCCCTTCATGACCAGTGCCGTGATGGAGGTGTTTGGCGTGCCCAGCTGCCGCGTGACCCGCTGTGGCTACACAGGAGAGGATGGTGTGGAGGTGGGTCAGGGAGTGGGGGCAGGGCAGCGGTGGACTCGGGCCAACACCCACGGCCCCCTGGTGTCCACGCAGATCTCAGTGCCAGTGGCGGGGGCGGTCCGCCTGGCCACAGCTCTGCTGGGAAACCCCGAGGTGAAGCTGGCAGGGCTGGCGGCCCGGGACAGCCTGCGCCTGGAGGCGGGCCTCTGCCTCTACGGGAGCGACATCGATGAGCACACCACGCCCGTGGAAGGCAGCCTCGGCTGGACGTTGGGTGAGCTGGGCTGGCTCCGGGGCTGGGACCCTGAGGCTGCAGTGCCCGTAGAGACCAGCCAGCCTGGGACCACGCCCAGCGGGCAGCCTGCAGCCAGTGACCGCCTCCCAGAGCCTCCTTCCCTGACGGGGCCACTGTGGCTGCACCCGTTAGACGCCAGGGCCCCTCGCTTGGCAGGCTGAGGGCCAGCGTGGCCTCTAGGAGAGGGGCAGTGGTTGGGGGCTGGCTGACCACACGGCAGGGGATGAACAAAGCTCCTGGGGCCCTCGCGGCCGGGACTCTGTGGCTGAGGCCTGGTGTCCCGCTGCAGGGCGGCGGCGCCGGGCTGCCATGGACTTTCCTGGGGCCGCAGTCATCGTTCCTCAGCTGAAGGGCAAGGTGCAGCGGAGGCGCGTGGGGCTGACGTGCGAGGGGGCCCCGATGCGGCCACACAGCCCCATCCTGAGCGCGGAGGGCACTGTGATTGGTAGGTGGACCCGGGCGGCTGGAGCTCTGTCCCTTCCCGGGAGGTGGGGACACCGGCCTGTCAGGTGGTGCTGACAGGCGGTCTCTGCCCACAGGCGCCGTGACCAGCGGCTGCCCCTCGCCCTGCCTGAAGAAGAACGTGGCCATGGGCTACGTGCCCCCTGAGTACAGCCAGCCGGGCACCCTGCTCCTGGTGGAGGTGCGGCGGAAGCAGCAGGTGGCTGTGGTCAGCAAGATGCCCTTCGTGCCCACAAACTACTACACCCTGAAGTGAGGATGGCTGGGGGCTGGGGGCGGGGCCCTCCCCTGGAGGGCATTCTACAAGGGCTAGTCAGGAAGCTGAGGCAGGACACGTTGGTAGGTGGCAAGGGTGTAGGCTGGTTCTGGTTGTCTGGTTGTGGGCGGGACACACCACCTATACCCCCTCACCCTGTGCCACTTCAATTTCAAGACCGATTTCTTAGTGATGGACCAGCTCACCAAAGTCTTGTTTCTGCCCACGCTCCTGCGGGCCCATGCTTGCCTGCTGAGGGCTGAGAAGCATCAGTCCCCGCATTTCCTCTCTGCCGGGTGCTGCCTGTGCCTCAAAGGCTCACCTTTAGGAGGATCGAGCTGCCCAGCCTACCTCACAGGGTTCTCACACTTCCAAGGGCATGACCTTGGGCAGTGCCAGCCACCTCCTCTGGTTTACTTCCCATGAATGCAAACCGCTGCCTCTCCCTGGGCAGCACTGATTCCTGACTCGGAGGCTTAACTCAGGAGGGCTGCTGCGCCCGTGTGCAAACTCGGGGATGGCTGAGGGGCACAAGTTGGCCCAGCCTGCTGCCCAGCAGCAAGCCGGCCAGGCTCACCTCTGTTCTGAGCCCAGGGCTGCTGTAGGGCAGGCTGGGCCTCCTCCTCGGCTTGCCTTCCCCTGGCCTGACCTGTGCCCCTGTGGCCTGTTACTGGACGCCACTGACTCCTAAAAAATAAACGAGCTTCCTTCTTGCCAGAGTCTAGCTTCACTGTCCTTTGCCCACAGGGTTCCTGGGGTGCCAGCCCGCTGCTTGCTTCCTGGCCTCCGGGACAGGCTCAGGGGTGCCCCTAGAGAGGGGCAGGTCTATAAGGACTAACGGGATAGTGCCCGTGTTGGGCACCCCACACTACTTTACAGAGCTGGCATCAACCCCCCAACTTTGCAAGTCATTAAATTCTGGGTGCTGAGGGGCAACAGCCCTGGGGTATTCCCTCGATTCCCCTGCACGCACGCCCTTGTCCTGTCTGAGTAACCACACAGCTGATTCACTTCCATGTTTAATAGCCACGAACTCAGTTGAGCCTCGAGTGGAATGAGACCCCGACTCTGTGTGTGGTGGCGTCAGTGGGTCACCTGGGGCTGCCAGACCATCACCCCGCAGCAGACGGTGTCTCGGCAGTAAGCACCGGGCAGGAGCTCAGCACCCTGTGCAGGCGGTCAGGCACAGGCTGCCAGATGGCGATGTGACACCGACAGGGGGGCAGGCAGACGGCCCGGAGGCAGGTCTAGGCCACACTGCCTTCGGGAACTGGCCTTGCCGCCCATCCCTTTGGCAGGCCCCCTGGCTTACTTGGGAAGTGGCAGGCCTGCCTCGCCTGTGGCTCTGCCCTCTTAAAAGTTCTTGGGGCTGAGATGGCGCTAGTCGGGAGGACCTGAGCCCGAGAGCTGCTCTTAGGACGAAGCTCCTGTGGTTCCAGGTCAAGATGGGAGGTGATGAGGCTGCGGGCGGGGCTGCCCTGTGCTAACTGCTTAGGATCCCGAGGAGGGGCAGGGGACAGACCCACCACCCGGGGCGCTTAGCACTGAAGTGTTGGGGGTGGGAAGTCACCCTGGGGCTCAGCCTCTTCCAGGCACCCAGCTTCCCTCCAAGGACTGGGAGGAATATGAGGATGATGCTCAGGATGAGTTTCCATAGCCTGGCTCACACCTGGAGAGCTCTGGATGCGACCGGAAGCTGGGTGTTTGGTGCCTCCATGTCTGGATGGTGCCAGCTGCCCCCTGCCTTACTTATACTTGAATGGCCAACTGAGTACCCACAGAGTATAAGGCTGTGTCCAGGCCAAGATTCCTGGGTCCCTGCCAACACAGCAAAACCAAATTCAGAAAACCTATGGTTTAAGTGGAAACAGACTTCCCTTGCAAATCCCAGAGCGAGTCAACCTCAGGCTTCGTGAGGGACAAATCCCTGTGGGTCACCCCCAGGGGGATGGGAAGAGGGACAGGAAAAAGCCAGGAATGGGCTGCTGGCCTTCCTAACCCAGAGGCTTCTACACTGACCCGAGAGCAGCATGCCTGCTCCCCTTAAGGCACCAGATCAGGGGAGAGGAACCCTTTCCCGGCCCAGTGCCTGGGCTGCTGGAGGAAATGCCCAGGGCAGTGGGGGCTCAACTCCACAAGCACTGGGGTACTCCCTACCCCCCAACCCTGACGCCCCTGCAGTCATCCCTGGGGCCTGGGCAGCAGTAGGACCCAATGTGGGAGCCGGCAGACCCGGAGATGTCCCTGGAGACCCTCTGCTGCCTCCCTTATTCTCTGTGGGTTTTGAGAGGCTCGTTTGCTGCTGTCTCCCTGAAGGTGATGGAAAGAAGAGAGGGTTAGTCAGCCGGCAGCACAACAGTCCCTGATGTTGGTTTCTCCTGCTCCTGGGGCTGAGTGGAGCTCAGTAGAGCCACACCACAACCCAAACCTCTCTGAGCTCCCACAGCCCACCCTGGGCCCACCACCTTCCCCGACAGACCCATTCTCCCCCCTGGTCCCCACCTCAGGAGGGCACTTCCATCCTTCCCCGTTTGCCCGAGGAAAAAGCCTGGGCAGTGCAGGTCTCCTAACTGACCCCTTGCCCTCTCTAATTGGACCCCTTTATGTACTTGCCACAAAGCAGGCAGATGAAAAAGCAAATTAGATTAGCCATGGTCCCATGTGACTCAGTCCTTCAATAGCTCCCAAAAGTCTAGGCCAGGGGTGGGGACCCTTTCTCCTGCCCAGGGCCATACGGGCCATACAAAATTATCAACTTAAAAATTAGCCTGCTCTGCTTGGTCAAACACTTGATGTTCCCCACCCCTGGCCAGGGCTCTGCGGGTCCCTCCAGCATCACAGCCTTGTCTATTCCTCCAACATGTCACCTTGTTCTTGCCTCTGGGCCTATTTGAGCCATTGTCAGCCTTTGCCCTCAGCTTAAGTGTCTTTCTTAAGAGAAACCTCTAACCACCCCTGCACTGCTCCCCCACCCCCCTTCAAATCTCTGGCTCCCCTGTAAGCAGGGCCTGGGTTAACCTTGTTCTCTGGTCCCTGCCAGGTGGTGGGAGCCCAGAGATTAGCTGAAAGAATGCCCTGACGACTGGGCCCATGTTTCACAGATGAGCAGGTTGATCCTGATGAGGCAGTCAGTGCAGGAAGGACAGAGGCCCGGCCTTTCCAGCGGCGGGGCTTGCAGTGGAGTGCAGTGCCAGGCACTTGCCATTTCATCTCTGAAACTGTGAATGACACGGTCCACCCCACAGGGTGCTGAACAGCAAACTGATGACGGACTGTTCCGACATCCTGGCCACCTGAAACCTAAGCTCTACTGGCTGATCTCCGAGCTTCCGGCAAAGGCCACTAAGCTGGAGGACTCCTGCCCTGAGAACTCCCCTCCCCAGCCCCCAGCACAGGAGTGTCCCTCTGCCTGCCTAGCACGGGGTTGAGATGGGAACAGATTTACTCACCACGTAGGGAAATGCGTGGAGCCGTCGGGTGTGGATCCGTTCTGGCCGCCCAGACCTGGGGGCAGGAACACATCCAGAGCTGCCGCGGGCCGCGTTGGGGGTCTGAGCAGGCCTCAGCCCAGGCAGGTTAGAGGCTAGTGGCGTTTGGTGGAGGGTCTGGTGGGGGCCCTAAGGGACTAGTCTAGTGCATTGTCTGGTGAGGGCTCAAAAAAAGAGTTATAACGAGATGAGTGGATACTGGCGTTTCTTGGGTGAAATGGTATGTTGGCATGGGTCAGAGGACAGCGTTAAGTTGCGATACAATTCTTAGGGGACCAATGGTAGTCTAAGGGGGTTCTGGGGAGCCCAACGGTACATCCCGCTGGGTGTGAGGGCGGCCAGTCCACGGAGGTTGGCGGGGGGCCTCACCTGGGCGATGGTACAGCCCGGTCACCGTGCTCCCGTAGAACCCCCACGCCAGCTGGATGCACAGGAGGCTTAGCAACAACCACAGCAACAGCAGCTTGAAGAGGGTCACACGCATGTCCTGCGCCTCCCACTCCCGCAGGAACTCGCTGCCCAGGGCGCCCAGAGCGCCCAGCGCCGTGGCCGGCAGCGCCTGCAAGGACTGCCCGGACCAGGACTCCGCCATGACGGACCCGCGCCCCACCCGGAGGGCTGTCACCTTAGCCCCCACTGCGCAGGCGTCTGGTCTTCCGGGGCCAAGCCCGCTGGGCGCACGCGTAAACCAAGGCAGAACGAGCCCAACTCGCCTGCGCGCAGAGTTGGCAGTTTGGGAGGGGTAGCAGGGCCGCGCACGCGCACCAAGCACCGCCCCGCGCGCTTACAGGCCGGGTGACTCGGGGAGCACAAAATAGCAACCAGGTCTTTTATAGCCCCCGAGTTCCCGTGATGCCTCGCGCGGCTGCCATGATTGGTCCAGCGCCCGGCTGGGAGGGCGGGGACGCTCTCCCGAGCAATCGTGGCTCGGCTGGGAGCGCGCAGCGCGTGCGCGGGGCCACGACCGAGGCCAGGCCGACCCCGACGGGCACGCGGGGGCACCCACGTCGCTCCAGGCCCGCTCCTGTCCCTCTCTGTTACTTTGGTGCCCACGTGTCCAGTCTCATCCAGGTGCATCATATTTTGCTAGGAAAGAGTGTTCGTAGGCATCAGAGTATTTAGGGGGATCCTG